>NC_133538.1:294645949-294803449 GCF_048544455.1 Silene latifolia | reverse complement strand
TCATGCATTACCAACGAGGTAAGTTGTACGGAGTCTCAATCACGGGCCAACAGGAGTATTTCGTCCCGAACTGCCCAAAAGGTTGAAATCCATCCATACACAAACCTAGCCGAACATTCCGGGGTTCACTTGCAAAATCTGGATGCTCTCTATTGAAATGTTTCCACGCTTCTCCATCACTTAGATGTGCCATTGTCCCCCTTTCTCTTAATCGGGAGTTTTTGTAGTGCCAACTCATCTCACCTGCTATGTGCTTGGTTGCATATAGTCGTTGTAACCTTGGCGCAAGCGGGAAATAAGTTACTGGTTTACAAGGAATTCGCCTCCCACTTGAATTCTTTTTACCTTTATACCGAGATGCACGACACTTTGTACATTCTTCAAGATTAGAATTTTCCTCCCAGGAAAGCATGCATCCATTGACACATGCATCAATCTTCTCTTGGGGTAGTTGGAGTCCCTTGAGAACTTTTTTAATCTCATTAAAATTGCGCGCCATTTGATTTTCCTTTGGAATTAGGTCACCAAAGAACGACACAAAACCATTAGCGCATCTAAGAGATATGTTGTTCTCACACTTGAGTGATAACAACCTAGCAACCGCTTGCAACAAACTCATATCACTTCCCTCATACACTGGCTATTCTGCTTGCTCTAACATTTTAAAGAACAAAGCAACTTGGGGGTTCGGGGTTTCATAACGCAATTCTTCATCGTTAAGGTCATCAGGATTGAGTCGATCCTTCAAAATTTGGTCAACAGTATCACGCAATGCATTTTACACGAACTCACGGTAAGGATTCTCACTAGCATTTGTACTAGGTAGTTTCTCACCGTGATATGTCCATACATAGTAATTATCGGTGAAACCATTCGACCAAAGATGAATTTGAACATCTCTTTTCCTTTTAGAACCTTGGTTTTTGCATTTCTTACCCGGACACCTCATTTCACCTAAATTCTTGTACTCACTAATTTCTTCCGCGAATTTAATAAACTCTTTCACCCCCTCTGCAAATGCTTTCTTGGGTTTCTTTTTTCGTCTAATCTTTCATACATCCACTGCCGTTCTAATATTTTCATGTTATTATGTATCTACACATTTATATATGTCATTAAAAAAGATAATAACCTAACAACAATCACAATCAAGAATATTACACAATAATTTAACATTTTAACCAATATAAATATTGTTACAATTGTCTACAAATAATCTGTATTTCTTTGAATTTGGCCTTATCACTCCAACCTAAACCCATCAATGTACGTTTCAAGTCACTAGCAAACATGTACTTGTGATTTTATAATGAGGAAAAAAATTCGGCAGCAATTCCCATCCGTTCTCCAAATACACAATGTAAAATAAATAATTACTCCACAAATGCATTCAGATAACATTAAAGAAATTGTCACCAAATTCTTTCCTCATTAACAAATCACAAGCAAATGTTTACTATCTAAGTGACTTAAAACGTACAAAGACAGTCCCAAAATGGGGACTTTTCAAAAATTACTCCTAATGAGTAATTTTTGAACGGGTACTAGGTTATGAACAATAATTTTAACAATATTAAAAACAAAACATTCAACAGTGACTACTTTTTCAATTAACAAAAACTAACATGACTAATTTTTCATTTTACATATCTAGTCTAATTAACATTAAGTCTAATTATCATTTTAAAAACATTAACATTTCACAAAATTTTACAATAATCTAATGAACAAAAATTACATAGCTATCCTAAGTCAACATGCATACATTAAAATTTGACAACATACATTTAAACAAAATTGGCTTCTATCCTAAGTTAACATGCATCAACATCAACAATAATTCAACAACAATTAAAACAATAACTAATATTCTAAATCAACTAAGCTAATTAAAAAAAATTAAAAGGAGAAATACCTAATTAACTTGACAAAGAAAAAACTGAAAAGGAACAATGAGGAAGCACAAGGGCGGCGACAGGGGCGGCGGGGGTGGCTAGGAGCGGCGGCGCAACAAGGAGGGGCGGTTGTGGACAAAAAAAATAAAAACAAGAAACGGAAAAGGAAAAAGAGAAAGGAGAGAGGAAGAAAAGACAAAGATAATTACCTTATAGTGACGGCGACGACGTGGTGGTGTTTGTGGTGGTAGTGGTGGCGCCGGAAGTGGATGAGGGTGGTGGTGGCATCGGGTTTTAAGAAGGTTAGGGTTTGGTAACTTTAATCAATTTGGGGGAAGTGAAATGGTAAAGTGACGAGGGGACTCTCGCGTGTTTCAAATAAAAGGAACATCTAACGGAAATTCCGTCAGTTAAATAGAATTCCTGACGGAAATTCCGTCAGTATTTCTAAATTACTGACGGACATTCCGTTAAAGGCCCACTTACTTAGAACAATAATGCACCAATAGTAAACGTCACAATAATTTACCTTGTGACGGAAATTCCGTCAGTAATTTCAAAATAACGACGGAATTTCCGTCACAGGGTGAATTATTGTGACAGCTATTGTGCAAAGTGGATTTAAAATATCTAATGCATCTGACGGATATTCCGTCAGTATTTTGAAATTATTGACGGAATTTCCGTCAGATGGCCTAATTACTTCACAGCTGGCATGCACTCCTATGTATGAGAACCATCTAACGGATACTCCGTCAGTATTTCTAAATTACTGACGGATATTCTGTCAAATGTTTTTTAGCGCCATTAACATTGTCAACGCACCAATTATAGTTGATGGGAAATCCGTCAGGAATGTGTACCGACGGAAATTCCGTTATATATCCGTCACTATCCCGTGTTTTCTGACGGCTTGTTTTTTCCGTCAGTATACCCATCACTATGCCGCTTTTTCGTTGTAGTGTTCTAAGACAAATGGATCACGTTATGCACCATAAACCTAACTCGGTAAATGGATGTTTAATTTCCGTCTTGCATGCAAATCAACACTAAATCCAACTTGACATCAATTACTTGATATTTGGATAAACAACTAACATAAAAAGCTCACATGTTAGGTTTAAACTTGTGGATGCACATTCATGCATTTACCCGTTTTATCAACTTTTGCATTTAACCAACCAAGATCGATCAGTAGAGGCTCCTACCGCGGGCGGTATTGGGTGTTCGATTAAAGGGCTTCCCAATACGTACCTTCACCTCTTACTCAGAAAATTTGGATAGTGGACGACCTTATACAGGGCGTACGAGAGTCATTCTAGAGATAGGATGCTAAAGAGGGACGACTCCTTATCTTTAGTACCTATGTCAAACACCGCTATTTGCCTTGGTTGACCTAGGTATAAAGTGGATTCGAATGGGTTCCAAGCATCCCACAAATGCTTTGTGGCGACTCCGAACATCTCTTGCATCGTTTCGAGACCCTTGCCGAGACGAAACCGATCTATCTAAAATGATCCGGTCGAAAGTATTTTTACACCGCCGAGCGTGGCTTTCAAAATACCGCTATGCGTCCCCAGATTGTCTTAGCGCGTAGGTGGCATGTCCACAGATTGGCGACTCCGCTGGGAAAAAATTAGGACACTTGTATCTTTATGATCCCTAGATGGTGAGACTCGAACGATTTCTTGGTTTAAATGCATTAATTAATATTACGGTCATAAATCGGGTTCCTTGTCCGGGCCCACAACCTAACTTTTTTCGACCAATTGGCTCGTCTCGTCGGCGTGAGTTTTCTCATCCCCGCGTTTTGAATCCTGATTGAGTCAAGCATGCCGTTGACGCTACACAATTCTATTTCATCAAAGAGCTTTCATTTCCTTCGAGCACAAGGCTAGGTCACCCTCCTTACATATTTTGTTTGGATTGGTATCCCTCTCGTAAATCGGGGTTTGATCGCTTAGTATGTAACCTACCCTTTTAAGCCGAAACCCGTGTGAGCATTATGCATAATATAATGAAACTGCAAGTGCTTATGTGTTATGTTATCATAAGTCCTTCCATGTCATTATAATGGCCGTGTCAAACCTCGGTCTTTCGCCGACCGTTGCATTTTAAAAACACGCCTTTTTTAGGCCGTCGTAATGATGATTTTCAAACCCGGTTTTTTACAACCATTTCAAAAGAAAATACGCCTTCCTAGGCCGTCGTAATGACAATTTTCAAACACGGTTTTTTACAGCCATTTCAAAAGCACACCTTTTTAAGCCGTCGTAATGACGATTTTCAAATCTGGTTTTCACAACCGTTTCAAAAACACCTTTTTACGCCGTTTTAATTGCCGCGTCAAGACACGGATATTAACCCGTCTCGCGCCGACACGATGGCTATTTCAAAACCCGAAAAGGCACACACCCTTTTCGAGACTTTTCCAAATCCCGAGAACCATACACCGTCCCCGGGACCACAATCTTTCGAAACTCGATTTTCAAAACATACAATTTTGAATTTCAAAAACCGTCATTGGGAACAGCACATTAACTTCAGAGCCGCCGCAAATCGAACTCAAACCGTCATCTGAAAACAAACTTAAGACAACTTTTCAACTGACCGACTTACGAAGATCCCTATTCTTCGGAAGCCGTCCGTAAAGCAGCAAATGAATCGTTTTGAAAATCTCTATTTTCGAAAATTTCAGTCCACCATTCCAATTCCGCCTCGTGTCTATCGAGTCGAAACAAGTGTACATATGGGTCTTTACTTATGAGTCATCTCACCTCGAGACTCGTTCAACGGTGTCTCGCCACTACGTTGAACGTAAGTCAAAATCCGGTCAACATCGTCACATTATAAATCGAGTCGGCACCGAGGCATCACAGACGGTTGCTCTTGTCTTGTTAAGTCTATTTTGTCTTTCCATCTCTTGTGTTGTCTGCATTTAGTCATTAAACCGTGTCGGATTGGGATGTAACGTGAGCCATTTTCTGCCTCAGAGCCATGGCCCCGTCTTCAGCTTCGTCCAACAACAACGATGACAATAGAGATCTCACGACTGCTCAGCTAGCCAGCCTACTCACCGCTCTTAAGGTTACCCTGGGCCGTGTCGAGACCCGTATCGACACCCTGGAAAACAAGGAAACTGGAGAACACAATGCTCCGCCTTTGACTAAAACCGAGAAGAGGCTCAAGCTCTTGGAAGAACAATTCCTAGCCCGTGGTAACAACATCCACCTTGAGAACAATCGAAGATTAACCAGTTGGGGATCAACTACCCGACAACTTTACCTTGATTGATGTACCCAAGTTTAAGGAAGTGGAGGACCTACTCAATCACATTCGAGCCTTCAAGGATTACATGTCTATCAAGGGGGTCAAGCAGGAACTTTTCACCCGGATCTTTCCATCATCCCTGGAACCAATTCCCCGCCAATGGAACTATTCCCTCAACCTCAAGAGCATTACCACTTGTGACGAAGTAGCCGTTGAATTTTCTAAACAATATGTCGAGAACTTCGAAATCCATGCCAACAGCCGCACTTTTGAGGTCCTGACTCAGAATGATAAGGAAAGGTTCACAGAATTCCTAACCCATTGGAGGAGGGTAAGCACTCAATTGGTCAGCAAGCCGAGTTAATCAACTCTGGTGGAGAAGTTTGTCAACAACCTCCGCCCGGTTTATGCCAACCTACTGAGATATCAAAACATTCCAGGACCTACAATTCCTCGGAACCCGCATTGAAGAAAACCTCCGCAAGGGTGTCCTAGCCAAAACCACTGGTAGAGGCTATCAGGGATCTACATCAACTGGATCTCCCCCCTATGGTCAGACAAACAAGATCGATGAGGTCAACCTCCTCAAACCAACCACAAAGAAAACTGAATGTCCTCAGAGGGTATTCACAAACTTGGGAACAACCTATACCAGTGCCCTAAAAAGACTCATGGACCAAGAAAAGCTACATCCGATTGGGCCCACCCCTAACCCGTCCGAGGCCAAGAAAACCCGTTTCTGGAATCCCAATGCCTATTGCCAATACCACCAGGGTAAAGGTAATGACACAGAGGCCTGCTTTAAAATGAAGCACGCCATTCAAGATATGATCGAGAAAGGGGAATTATGTTTACCTCCACCCACCAAACCAAAAAACAAAACCAACCCCTTGGGAACCCATGCCATCACTGACGACGAGCCAACCTAGGATTGCTCACACCTCATCCCACTTATTGATGATTAGGTGAATGCCTTGGATATGGATACCCCAGACGGGATGTTCGTATTCAGCGCTGCAACTATGCTCACCATGTTCCAACAAGTTGAAGAATCCATAGCCAGTCTCTCAGAAAGGATTACCCGACTTGAGGACGCCTACCACCGATTGATTTTCAACCCACCAACATCAACACCACGCCTGAGGGAGGGTCCTCCAAGCACCCAAAACCACCCTCACTAGAAAGGATTTCTCCTGCAACCATTATGGCATGCACCTCATAATAATCAACCCCACAATAATCAACTCCACAAAAACTACCCCCACAAGAACTTCCCCTGCAAAAACAATCCACCGAGGAATACCCCACTAATGTACCCTTGCGACCCCGAAATCAACGGTATCTAGAGAGACGACAAGGAGGATGTCTACATGGTTCTCGGAAAGGGCAAACAAGCAAAAGAGATCGGTCATCTCACCCGTTCCGGACTCCCCTACAAAAACCCGAACAATACAACAGTCGTTCCAGCAATGAATGACCAAGTTGTCCCGGACGTGGACACTCAACCCAAGGTTCCCGAAAACTCGATCGTTAAACAACTGCAAAAGGCGAAAGCCGAAATTTCAATTTGTCAACTGATTGCTACATCATTCGAACATCGGCAAGCTTTGAAACAAGCCTTGGGAAAGTTAACAGTTCTCTCTACCTCCTCTCCAGAAGAAGTGGTAGCACATATGACAAGGGATTTCCCCGACCTAAGAAACTCGGTCATCTTCTCTGACGAAGATATCCCTCCATTCGGAGCCATCCATAACCTGGCCCTATACATCTCGGTACAATGCCTCAAGAAGAATGTGCCTATGGTTCTAGTGAATGACGGATCCGCGGTCAATGTCATTCCCCTCAAGATGGCTCACAAATTGGATATCAAAGAAGCTGATTTGGTCCCAACTAACCAAGGATTACGCGCCTTTGACGGCACTCGTCGTAAGGTGATTGAGGTCGACGCCTCTATCAACATGCTTCTAGGACGCCCCTGGATTCACGCCTTCAAGGCCGTCACCTCAACCCTTAATCAGAAAATCAGGGTCCCTTTCAATGGTAAAACAATCACAGTTCCCGCATCCCTGATCAAGGCCATCATTAAGAAGGGAATAGCCTCTCAGGTCATTGGAGAGGACAACAATGAAATGTGGGGATTCCAAGTTGTGAATGGCCTAACCTATGAATCAGCATCCTTTGATTGTGACCCGTTCTCGAACCTCACAATCAACCACATTTTGATGCGCCAGGGTTATTTCCCGGGCCTACCTCTCACTCCACTGAAGAGCACCTTGCCTCCTATGAAACAGGCCAAGGTCCATAACATCCCCTTCGGGCTAGGCTATGAGCTAACCGATGAAGACATCCAAGAGATGAACCTCCTAATACGGAAACACAAAAACCACGGAGTCATCCTCCGTCCCTACCATTTGACTCTCACTAGATACTTCATCCCCGAGGGAGAATCTGAGATCTACAACGGCTTTCCTAAGCCCATCTATGACTCCGTAGCTAAGGTCAAGCACCCGGGCGTAGAAGTCTTCTAAGTCTGCTAATTCATCCCCGACAACACCAAAGCTGCGTCGACCAAATCTGAGTCGACCCCATGCCTCGACGGACAAGCCGTCAGTCTCCTCTTTGGAGTAGACAATATCAAGCACCTCGGCTATGAGGACATCATCAACATCGCTCTAAAGGATAACCAGTTCGATCCCACCGCCTTAATCTCTGATACTGACCGAGAGAAAGCTACAGAAGGCTGGAGGAAAATTTTCAAGTGGACCGATCGCCAAGGCCGCATTCTCAAGATCACATCGGGAGAAGGCCCTATGTTCAAATAAGGAAGTGAAGAAGAGTCTAAGGCTGAGTCAGAGTCATAGTCATAGTCTGTCTTAGCTCCTAGCACTCCTTATGTCCCGGTCAAGGTCCCCTTTCAACTGTTTTATCACAAACTTGTGGCTGCTTCAAAGGCCGAGTGAACTAAGGTTATTCCCACTCCCATGGAGGGTAGCAACCAGGAGCTTGTTCCAGGGGCCACCTCCTCTGCTGTGTCGCCTCTGACTGCCCATGAGATATCTGTCCAATCCGAGCTTTTCGCTCAAGTCGACTTAATGAACGCTAAGTTTGCTTATGACTCATCTCTATTTAACTGCAATGCAATTCTGAACGAACATGAGGAATTTGATTTGAATGAATACCTACCTCACCTAGCCAAAGAACTTGACAAACGAGAAGATAGGACCCCCATCATTGAGGAGACTGAACCTATTAACGTAG
This sequence comes from Silene latifolia, assembly GCF_048544455.1. Lineage (NCBI taxonomy): Eukaryota > Viridiplantae > Streptophyta > Magnoliopsida > Caryophyllales > Caryophyllaceae > Silene > Silene latifolia. The sequence continues at coordinate 294,795,026 of NC_133538.1, read as the reverse complement.
GGACTGATAACACACCTCAAGAACTTAGGATATGGACCGCCCTTGACCCCTCAAAAAAACAGCAGTTCATCGACCTTCTACACGAATACAATGACGTATTCGCATGGTCCTACAAAGATATGCCTGGAATCGACAGGGAGATTTCATAACACATGATACCCATCAAACCCGGAGCTAAGATCGTGAAACAAAATTTGCGCCGTATGCGCCCTCAATAGGCCTTGAAAATCAAGGAAGAGATAGACAAACAGTTTAAAGCCGGATTCATCAAAGTTTCGGAATACTCTGACTTGGTGGCCAACATAGTTCCTGTACCCAAGAAAGACGATAGAATTCGGGTTTGCGTCTACTTCAGGGACCTAAACAAAGAAAGTCGAAAAGACGACTTCCCTCTGCCACATGTTGACATTCTGGTGGATAACACTGCCGAGCACACCCAACTATCATTCATGATTGGGTATGCTGGGTACAACCAGATTAAAATGGCTGAGGAAGACATGCATAAGACTGCATTCACTATACAGTGGGGTACATACTGCTACACTGTCATGCCCTTCGGTCTAATCAATGCTGAAGCAACCTACCAAAGAACCTCCACCACACTCCTACATGACATGATGTACAAGGAGGTGGAGGTATATGTCGATAACATGATCGTCAAGTCAGAAGAGTGGGACGGCCACATCTGCGCTCTTTTGAAATTCTTCGCTCGCCTTCGGAAATACAACATGAGACTAAATCCTCAGAACTGTGCATTCGTGGTCACCTCCGGAAAACTCCTGGGACACGTCGTCAGAAAAAGAGGCATCGAAATTGATCCTACCAAAATTATAGCTCTTTAACAAATGCCTCGTCCTAAGAACAAGAAGGAGATTCGAGGATTTCTCGATCAATTCCAATACATCAGCCGCTTCATAGCCAAGCTAACTATGATTTGTGAACGAATTTTCAAGAAGCTTCGCGCCTCCGATCACACCGATTGGGACGACGACTGTCAAAAGGCCTTCGACAAGATAAAGGAAATCCTATCCAAACCCCTTGTCCTCATGCCACCTCAACAAGGAATTCCCTTATCCCTATACCTGACTTTCATCGACACGGCCATGGGGGCAATACTAGCACAAACGGTCAACGGCGAAGAACGAGCCATCTACTACATCAGCAAAAAGTTCTTCGAATACGAGACAAGGTACACCCAACTGGAAAATACATGCCTTGCCATGGTCTAGTCAACTAAGAAGCTGCGACACTACATGCTCAGCTAGATGGACACTTATGCTATCTGAATTTGACCTCAAAGATGGACCCGGTCAATTACATCTTCGAAAAACCCGTACTAAATGGAAGGCTGTCTAGATGGACACTTATGCTATCTGAATTTGACCTCAAATTTTTACCCCTCAAGGTTATCAAGGGAAGGGCAGTCGCCGATTTCCTTGCAGAAAACCCCGTCAACGAGGATCTAACGACCGACATATGGTCACTTCCTGACGAAGACATCCTTTGTGCCGACACCGACGCATGGGACCTATACTTCGTCGGTGCTTCGAATCTAAGAGGCTTCGGGGTAGGAATCCTCCTAATATCACCAGAAGGATAACATGTTCCGATCTCAGTCAAGCTAGACTTCGCAACAATGCCGCCAAATATAAAGCATGCCTCATCAGCCTACAAGTAGCCATAACACTTGGCATCAAGAAGTTGAGGGTCCATAGCGATTCCTCGCTCATCATGAATCAGGTGTCCGAATCATGGAAAATCTGAAGCGACAGCTTAGCACCCTACCAAGCAAAGATCAATCAAGAAACCGAATTCTTCGAACAAGTCGACTACTTCCACTTGCCACGAGAGAAAAATCAATTTGCTGATGCCCTAGCAAAACTTGTCGGGCTCGTCAACATACCTAACGACATGACATCGATGCCCTTATGTGTCGAGAGAAGGAGCGAGTCAGCTCACATCTGCGCCATCAATAACGAGGAGGGGAACCATGTTGAACCTTGATACCAAGCCATCCTTAACTACAAAACCAAAAACGAATTCCCTCCCAACTCTGATACTAGAGGACAAAGAGCCATCCGTTTACTTGCATCATAATTCTTGATAAACCAAGACAAACTACACAAAAGAACACCCCAAGGGATTCTTCTCCTTTCCATTGATCACCACAAAGCCAAAAAAGTCGTGGAAGAGGTCCACGACGGAGAATGCGGACCTCACATGAGCGCAATGATGCTTGCCCGGAAAATCATGCGGTTAGGCTACTACTGGACCACCATGGAAGGCGATTGCAGAAACTACGTCAAACATTGCCAAGATTACCAAATCTTCGCCAACACACAACACATACCACTATCTCATGACATCACCCTGGCCTTTCTCGACATGGGGCATCGACATCATCGGGAAAGTCAACCCAATAGGCACCAAAGGGCATTGTTTCGTCCTCGTCGCCATCGACTACTTCACCAAATGGTGGAAGCGTAGTCATATGCAGTTTTGACCGCTAAACAAGTGGCCAAGTTCATCCAGGGCAACATCATCTGCAGATATGGGGTACCCCATGAAATCATCAGCGACCAAGGCTCCCACTTCCGGGCGGAAACACAAGCCTTGCTGGACAAATACAAAATCAAGCGGCATCGATCATCTCCCTAACGTCCCCAAACCAACGGAGCGGTAGAGGCAGCAAACAAAACGTGTCACCATCATCAAGAAGATGCAAGATAATTACCGCGATTGGCCGAGCAAACTCCCATTCGCACTCTAGGGATACCGAACCTCCATTCGAACACCAACAGGAGCCACGCCTTTCTACCTAGCAAGCGGTATGGAGGCAGTTCAACCAGTAGAGTTGGAGGTCCCATCTCTACGCATCCTACTGGAAAGTCAAGTTCTTGAGGCGGAATGGACCCACCGAATGTTCGAACAACTCACACTTCTAGACGAACGGCGACTCAACGCCTTACACAATGTCCAGCTATACCAACAACGTATACAACGGGCATTCAACAAAAAAGTCAAACCCAGGAAAATCAAAGAAGGCGACTTGGTCCTCAAGTCGGTTCGAGCACCATTACCCGTCGATCCGAGGCGAAAATTCAAACCCAATTGGGCCGGGCCATACCTTGTCAAGAAAATACTTTCGGGGGGTGCAGTGACACTGAGTGACCTAGACGAGGAGGATTTCAAAAACCCGACCAACCTAGACCAACTCAAGAAATACTACCCTTGAGCCCTAGTAACCACAAACCTTACCCTAGTTTCACAACTAGTGAACACAATATCCCTTTCAAGTCAAGTTCCTCAACGCGTTCTGATTTGAAATTGCATGTTTTACCGAGTCTAAGTTATGGCACCTTGCCGTGTTTCAAAACAGCCTCTGATCTGTCAAAAGCAACATCCATTTGCACTCAAACAAAACAACTGAACTACGAGCATGGTTTAATTTCACCTTTTCAGGTGGCTACATAGGCAGTCCTTTCTTATACAAGAAGGATACAACCATAACACCCAAACAAAATTAACAAAACAACTGAACTACGAGCATGGTTTGATTTCACCTCTTCAGGTTGATACGTAGGCAGTCCTTTCATACACAAGAAGGATACAACCACAAAACCCAAATAAAATTAACAAAACTTTTCGAACTACGATCATGGTTTGATTTCATCTTTTCAGGTGGATACGTAGGCAGTCCTTTCTCACACAAGAAGGACACAACCATCCCCACATACAAAAAAAAACATCACACATACCAACTTAAAAAAAAAGGGAAAAACATTCCCTTTTCCACAAAAATACAAAAAAAAGCATTTCTCCCTTCCCACAAAATCCCCTTTTACATGTGCAATATTTAAGATAATTCAAACCGAATTTCCTTTACAAAATGGATGGAAGAAACAACAAGCATTCACAACTTCTTTGAACACAAGCAATCCTCTTATTTAATTAATAATGAGAAGGATTACAAACTTGACAACAAATAAATCTGAGCAAGTCTACAACTTGTCAAAGATAGAATGTCGACTAAGACATCTTACATAATAAAACAAGCACAAACTACACAATACATAGGTAGTACAACATAATAAAAACTCACAACACTATTACAACATAATAGTAAAACGGGTAATAGAGATCTTCATTCTTCCATTCTACCCTTGCTTTTTCCCTCAGTGTACATCTTCCCCTTGTTCTTCTTGTTGGCCCTCCTAGCATGGACTTCCTCTTCGGAACGGATCCTCAACGGATCTACAATGCGACGGCCTCCGGTCTCTTGCAAGACCCCATACTCGACCCAAGTCGAGCCCAAACACGGCCTACTACCTATTAGGGACCCGAGCTTCTCCTCTTCGGTGGCCTCATTACATCCGTGCTAACATCATCGGCAAAATCGTCAAAGAAGGCACGTTGGCCGTGCCAACCTCCCTATACTTCAAGTCGACGACCTCGTCCTTACGGAACTTGGACTTTTCTTCTAAGGTTTGAGCTCTTGACCACTTGACATAAGCGGGAGTCACCCATGTCGTGGCAACGGGGTTTGGTACCTTCCAAGTCGGCGGAGTGACCCACCACCTTTCGAAGACCTCCACAAGCTCGGAGTTCCGGAAAACACTCTCTTGGACGAGAGTATCTTGAGCAGGCACCTTTTGTTGACGCCCCATTTTCCTCATAAGCCTTTCAGGATAGATGAAGAAAACAACCTTTAAGCCCACCACCATCAAAGAACAAGAACTAGCGCCCGAAGCGGGCAACCCTGAGAAGGACCTCAAATGCCACCCTGGCACCACCCAAGGGATATGAGGACCACCCTCCTCCACTAATCTCGAGGTCCAATAGGCCTCGGTGGATGCGAAAATATCCGAGTACAACTTCTTTCTCATATTAAGGTGACGGAAGGAGCAAGAAGAAGAATCGGCCAGAGGCTCTATGATGCGTGTCTAATATATGATGTTTTGCACCTCATTTTACACGCATTTCAGAGCTCAATTGAGTAGTTTATACTACTATTTCCCTTATTTCGTGTATTTCTTCCTTTTCTTGTGATTTTGTAGGAATATGAAGATTTCAGCGGAAAATGAGCCGAATCCGTCCCTAAGTACTTAGCATTGCATTTGACATGGAGTATTGACTCGATGAATGAGCTTGGTGCGCGTTTCAAGGCCTAAAGATAGCAAAAACAAGGGTGCGTACGAGTTTAACAAGCAAGGAAGCACTTCATGATGTTGCAGCCTGCTTCAGATGGCAATATCTCGAGTTCTAGAGCTGATAAACGAGTGATTCTAATTGGAGGTGAAAGCTTATCTTCTTAGCTTTCCAACGCCGCATAGAACGTCTGATTTGACCAAGTAACGAAGAAATGGCAGCTGTTTTAAGATCGGTGCGCTGGCTGCGCAGAATCGTCGAATGCAGTGCATGCGACACCTTTGGTCGATCGACTGGCCTCAGTGGTCGATCGACCACTACGCGAGCTGATGCGCAAATTAAAAGATCGTGAATTAGAAAGCCCAATGTATTCTTAGGTTTAGGAATAAGAGTGCATGATATTCCTATATAACGTAACTTATGTTTTCAGAATAGTCATCAGTTTTTAGGAGAGACATTAGGTCTCGAGTTTAGCATAGTTTACATTCAAATACTTTAGTTTCTCAATAAAGTTCGCTATTTTGCATCTGGATTTCCTTTCGGCCTTCAGTTTCGGTATTTTTCAATCATAATTTCAGTCTTTAAGTTTATTATCTTCGTAGTTAGAATTGCTAGATTAGTTCCCTAAAGCCGTAATTTTCTTTATTGCGAATTTACTGTTAAATCGTTTTAATCATGCTTCCGTTTACTGTTTTAATTGCTTTCCTAGTTGTAGTTAGAATTATTATGAGTAGCTAAATGCCCCATGCTAAGATGCGAGGGAATCTGTAGCGAAGACGACGTGGATTAGTAAACCTGATGTCGGCCTTTGGTCGATCGACTGGATTAGTCAGTCAATCGACTGGACCTGTTGGTCGATCGACTGGCTTAGCTGGTCGATCGACTGACGCGCGATAGATTAGCACCGTTTCAATGTTTTAATTGCAATATTTGACAACGAGACCGAGAGGAGACTTGTTAAATGCTTAGTATTTGACCGACCCACAAGATCGAGAGATAGGGGAGGGAAAATAGATTAATAAATTGAGACGACTAAATTGCTAAGATCGAAAGATAAGTAATTTAGGCATTAGGAATCACTTTTCTGGGCGAGAGATAGTATTAGTGAGACCTAGGGACCAGTAGCATAGGCTAAGAACTAGTTAAGAATGGACCGAGAGGACTTCTTATTTGCCCACCTATCGTGATTTATCAGACTTAGTTAGATACTGAGTAAATCGCATTGTTCAGATGAACCAATCGTCTTAGCTTCCCTTTTATTATTTTCTATACCTTTTTATTTAATTGCTTTAGTTATAGTTTTTATTTTGTTTTTGCATTTAGATTTAGTTATAATCCAATCCAAAACCCCCCACAACTGTTACCCTTAGACTATAATTAATAACAACTATTATCTCCCTACCTCCCTGCGGATCGACCCTTACTACCGCTTGCTAGTAGTAGTTTGGTTTTATAAATATTATTTTTGATACTCACATCGACAGGTATCACTCTACATACCTTAGCCTCTCCATGAGCCACACTTCGAGGATCCTTGGTGATCAAATTTTGGCGCCGTTGCCGGGGAGGCAGCGCTAGTTTTAGTTGTTTTCTTTAGTTTATTTCTTGTCTCAGGGAACTTCGGTTCCTTGAGACCGTTCTCATGTTTCATGTTCTGAGTTATCCACAGGAAGAGGATGAAATCTTTGGTGCTTATTTAGCCAGACTTTGGGAGTTTATTGAGCCCAGACGAGATGCCTTTTCTGATCTCCAAATATCTTTGCCGCTATTTTCCTAATATGAATGACCTTATGCGAGCATACCTCGAGTCTATAGGTAAGTGGGATTTCGAAGGAATCCCCGTAATTGAGGTATTAGAATTCTTTAATTGGTTTGCTACTGAATCTCTTAAACCTAATTTTTCTCTTTATGTTGACTCAGATGAGGGGGTGGGTGAGACCTTAGAAACCAATCTAGGAAATACCAACGGAGACATAGAGGAGACCATTAGCGTGGTTGACAATTCTTTTTATGAGGATAGTCAACAACCCCTTTATGATTCTAACACAGATAGTGAGGACGATTTGGAGGCTCTCTTTGAGAACCTCCATCTTGACGAGTCTAGCGATGAGGAGAGTGATAGTCTAGAGGTTAAATGGGATACTTATGATGATATCGATGATGAGCCTATTTTAGGAGACCCCATTGACCCATTTGACTTTACTATCCCATGCATTTGGGACGATTATCCACCTTCTCCCTTAGTTGACCAGACTCCTCCACCTCACATTTCATACCCGTCAGAGTATTTTAATTCTACTCGCGTTATTATTGAGTCGAATGCACCTGAGTTCGTTAATTCTCCACCTGTGGTTAACTTGAGCTTTTATATTCCGTCCTTAGCCGGAGGGCAGAATTATTTTGTGGATGATTTTAGGAGCTACGATAGGAAATTTGTTAGGCTTAAATGTTTTTACATTTTGATTTCCTATGTTATTTCTATCTTATGGTGCTACTTACAGTTTTGTTTAGCACATGCGCAGATGTATGATAGGTTGCTGAGAGCCTTGAGTTGTTTTGATTGGGCTCCATTAGAGTGAGCTGCTGAAGAAAAAGAGGTCGAGCGGGACCGGTCTGAAACCAGCGCTAGCCGGGAGGCAACCCGGATGTGATTTGTTTAGTTTTACGAATAAAATTCGTAGTTGTTTAAAGAAATAAATAAAAACTCTTAGTGTGTGCTTAGTTTAATTTCCGTCTATAGACTATTACTTTGGGCTTTGCGCAATTTTGGGCGCGCTATTATGTGCTTTTGCAGGTTAAAAGACCTCATTAGTTCAATTTATTGAGCTAATTCAAAGAAATCAGAAAGTTACAAAGAGGTTTTTCGATCGATCGATCGCGGTATGGTCGATCGACCGAGCTTTCGCATCTCGAGTTTCTTCTGTTCACTATGGTCGATCGACTGGGTGATTTGGTCGATCGACTGATGTCCGATGCTGTACCTGTATTCGATCACTCCCCTGCTGTGTTTGATCGATTTTTGGAATTAAGGGAGTCCTACCTCCACTTTATTCTCCGCTTAATTTCTGTTTTCTTCCATTTTCTCATTTTCGCACATAATTTTACCGTCCCAATTTTGTTTTCTCGTTTTACGCGTGGTATTGTTTGTCTTTTCGGTACTTATTGGTAGCACTCGCTAGCTCTTTGAAACCTCCTAGCTCACGCTGGTTTGGGGAGGTTACCTTTTTCTTTGCGTTTAAAGTCTTGTGAGTTTTCGAGTTTAACTTCATGTCTTTTTAATTAATATTATCGCAAATTCCCATTTCCCTTGATTATTTTCTTACATGATTTTGCACAATGAGGGCATTGTGTGATTTGGTTTGGGGAAGGGTTTTGCATTGCATTCATATGTTTTATTGCATTTCTATTTCACGTTTACTTATTTGCCTTGCATTGTTATTTCATTTTCTATATATATATATATATATATATATATATATATATATATATATATATATATATATATATACAAAAATCCAAAAAAAAATTGAAAAATTTCAAAAATTCAAAAAGAAATTGCACGTTTACTTTAGCATATAGGTCGAGTCGGAACGGTAGTATTTCAATGATGACATTGCATTTTCAGCTGTTTTATGCCTAAGCCTGGCTAATTAACATGTTATTAGTAGAATCATTTGCATATCTACGAGTTTTCGTTAAATATCTTGCTGAGCTTGAGTCTTGACTTTGATTTTTGGCAAACTACTTATATTTTCTGAGGTTTAGAGCTTATAACTGGTGACATTCATGACCAGTTTATCTAGGATTGTGAGTAGTTACTCCTTATGAGACATGTTACATTAATATGCATAAATATGAACTTAATCTGCTTAATACCTGTATGCATTCGGTTTGTGGTTTGTTGACACATGTGGTAGAGGTCCCCTTTTCTCATTTTACCCATGAGCCTCTCATAGCCAAATTTAGCCTTTTGTCCCTTAACTACATCCTATATTTAGCCTGCCATCGTCAAGCTAGTAGTCTTAGTTTTTGGGAATATGTTTATTGCGGTTTGGTTATATGCTCTCATTGAGATGATGTTGGAAAAAGAATGAAGGAGGAAAAAGAATTGAGGAAGTTGAAAAGAAAGAAAAGAAAAGAGAAGAAAAATGATTCGAAAAAAAAAAAGAGAAACAAGTTCGATACATGGTCGATCGACTGGACTCATTGGTCGATCGACTAGACTCATTGGTCGATCGACTGAAGCCCGAGAAAAGAAAATAAATCACATGGTTGGAGTTTTGATTAGTTGGTGATTTTATTCCCATGCTTTATTATCATCATTTGGGGAATTACAATTATATCGGAGTTTGTGAGATTTGTGCTACATTTTGCACCGTTTCATCGATTTAATTTTGAGTAAGAAAGTGGATGTTGTCATATGGTTTTGTTTGGGTACTAGCTTGGCCGCCTCCACATTCCCATAATTGTTTTGCCCTTCTTAACCATTACCTCACATATCCATATTTACCTCGACATGTGTCATGGTCATTTCTTTGGTTGGAATGCATATGTACGGTTGTAGAGATTATTTTCATATTAGATTGCAGGCATGTTCTTATAGGTCGTAGTTAGGTGAGAGTCATTACAAAATGAATTCTTTCTATCTTTTACATATATTCACCTGTGCTTATGTGTGATTTGAGTGACCCGTGAGTGTCCGAATTGATAAGTCTCTACAGTTGACGGTTCAGCAGTTTTTAACGACTACATAACTCGTTTGCATGATTCATATTGCTAATTGATTGTTGATTTGTAGCATTAAATTGGTTTAGGCTTTACATGTTGCATTTCGCTCTGAGATTGAACTCGTTCCATTAGGTTCTAAGATCGAGTCTAGTTCTTGCTTAGGGACAAGCAAGGGTTTGGTTTGGGGAAGTTTGATGCGTGTCTAATATATGATGTTTTGCACCTCATTTTACACGCATTTCAGAGCTCAATTGTGTAGTTTATGCTACTAATTCCCTTGTTTCGTGTATTTCTTCCTTTTCTCCTGATTTTGTAGGAATATGAAGATTTCAGCAGAAAATGAGCCGAATCCGTCCTTAAGTACTTAGCATTGCATTTGACATGGAGTATTGACTCGAGGAATGAGCTTGATGCGCGTTTCAAGGCCTAAAGATAGCAAAAACAAGGGTGCGTACGAGTTTAACAAGCAAGGAAGCACTTCACGATGTTGCAGCCTGCTTCAGATGGCAATATCTGGAGTTCTAAAGCTGTTAATCGAGTGATTCTAATTGGAGGTGAAAGCTTATCCTCTTAAATTTCCAACGCCGTGTAGAACGCCTGATTTGACCAAGTAACGAAGAAATGGCAGCTGTTTTAAGATCGGTGCGCGCTGTAGGAATCGTCAGAATGCAATTCAGACAAAGACCTTTGGTCGATCGACTGGCCTCAGTGGTCGATCGACCACTACGCGAGCTGATGCGCAAATTAAAAGATCGTGAATTAGAAAGCCCAATGTATTCTTAGGTTTAGGAATAAGAGTGCATGATATTCCTATATAACGTAACTTATGTTTTCAGAATAGTCATCAGTTTTTAGGAGAGACATTAGGTCTCGAGTTTAGCATAGTTTACATTCAAATACTTTAGTTTCTTAATAAAGTTCGCTATTTTGCATCTGGATTTCCTTTCGGCCTTCAGTTTCGGTATTTCTCAATCATAATTTCAGTCTTTAAGTTTATTATCTTCGTAGTTAGAATTGCTAGATTAGTTCCCTAAAGCCGTAATTTTCTTTATTGCGAATTTACTGTTAAATCGTTTTAATCATGCTTCCGTTTACTGTTTTAATTGCTTTCCTAGTTGTAGTTCGAATTATTATGAGTAGCTAAATACCCCGTGCTAAGATGCGAGGGGATCTGTAGCGAAGACGACGTAGATTAGTAAACCTGATGTCGGCCTTTGGTCGATCGACTGGATTAGTCAGTCGATCGACTGGACCTGTTGGTCGATCGACTGGCTTAGTTGGTCGATCGACTGACGCGCTATAGATTAGCACCGTAACAACGAGACCGAGAAGAGACTGGTTAAATGCTTAGTATTTGACCGACCCACAAGATCGAGAGATAGGGGAGGGAAAATAGATTAATAAATTGAGACGGCTAAATTGCTAAGATCGAAAGATAAGTAATTTAGGCATTAGGAATCACTTTTCAGGGCGAGAGCTAGTATTAGTGAGACCTAGGGACCAGTAGCATAGGCTGAGAGGCGATACTAGTTAAGAATGGACCGAGAGGATTTCTTATTTGCCCACCTATCGTGATTTATCAGACTTACTTAGATACCGTCGTCGCAGCTGCAGTGAACCAATCGTCTTAGCTTCCCTTTTATTATTTTCTACACCTTTTTATTTAATTGCTTTAGCTATAGTTTTTATTTTTTTTTTCGCATTTAGATTTAGTTATAATCCAATCCAAAACCCCCCACAACTGTTACCCTTAGACTAGAATTAATAGCAACTATTATCTCCCTACCTCCCTGCGGATCGACCCTTACTACCGCTTGCTAGTAGTAGTTTGGTTTTATAAATATTATTTTTGATACTCACATCGACAGGTATCACTCTACATACCTTAGCCTCTCCATGAGCCACACTTCGAGGATCCTTGGTGATCCAAAGGAAGGAGCCTCTCCACAAGAGTCTTTCTTATCCAATGCTTGGATGATCTCACCAAGCACCAACCATGATTTATCCTAACCGTGCTCCATTTGCTCAACTATATGCACAAGGGTCATACTACCATAACACTTTGACCCCTCCTTCTTCAAGGCATCGACAAGGAGGTATGCATGCACTAGGCAAAAGGCAAGAGCCGTTCTCCTAGCCATCTCCGAGACATTGACATCCAACTGGTTTGAGAAGATGTTGATAAGAGCCAACATATCCACACCATGGGGAGCAAGGAGAGAGTTCACTTGGCTCGTTGACAAGCCCGACATTGAACAAAACTTCTCTTTGTAACACAACCAAGTCGGAGGAAGCACCGGAGTATAACCCAGCCATTCACCAATGGCGCCCACTTCTTTGGCAAGAGGACAAATTTCACCTTTCGGGAAAACGAAAACATGATGTTTCGAATCCCAAAACCGAGAGCATGCTTCAACGAACGAGGATTGCACCTCGACTTGACGAAGCACCAACAATTCACCAACTCCCAATACAACGAGTTGATACTTCTCGGGAGGCGAAAAATCCCGACACCAATGTCGCAACCTATTTTCGAAAGCACCCATGAATTATTTTGTGAAAGAAGAAGAAAGATTTTCGTAGAGATGTTTTCCGTGTTTCGGATGGTGAAACAATGAAGCACAAACGTCCCTATTTATACAAAACAATCAGCGCTTTTTTTTCCGAAAAAGGGGGAAGCTCACTTCTATTGCCTATGGCCTCGCACCTCTTTAGGCTGGTCCTCAGGATCCGCACTTTGATTTGTCCCTATCAAGTTGTGTTTCTTCCTGACACCTAGTTTTTCTCGCCTCAAGGCTCGCGCCTCTTTGGGCCTATCCGGGAATTTTTGTGTTTTCTCACACTCACATTTCTTTGTTTCGGCTTTTTACGAAATTCGGCATGGTTTCCATGACGTAGCTTTGAACATACGGGATTTTCTCTTCTCTTTTTAGGGGGAAGGGCTAGTCGTCCTGATCCGCGATGGATCGTTTCCATGTCAGTCGACAGATCGTTTCCATGCCAGTCAAAAGTTCCAAAAAAAATTCGCTTTTTCGCATTTTCCACAAAAATCAAAAATTGATAACACGACGTCAATTTTTCCACAAAAATTCAGACTCTTGCAAATTCGAGTCTTGATCTTGCAAATATAAAATCAAATACACTCGCAAAATCTCTTTTGAAATTCATCCACGACGGTTTGAGTTTTAGTTTTTCCGGGTTACAAAACAATTTTCGGCAAAATTCGACACAATTTAATTCAAACACGAATTAATTTCTCAAAATTTCAGATCAATTTATTTTGAAAAATCCAAACGTAACGACATGTCGCAGAATTTTCAAAATTTCTTTTCAAAATTCAATTTTAACTTCGAGTCATTGTGGTTATTTTTGTTTTCATCAAATGCTTTTGCGTGTTTATCTGTGTGTATACGTGCTACCTGTTGCCTGTTTCCTACACTAACGATGCAGGAACAAATGCAAAGCAAAGGGAAATCAGCCGTTGACAGTGCTTCTCCGAAACACAACACAAAAACAGCCAAACAAAATAAACTACAAACCAAAAAAACATATATACAAACCGCCTCACGCAAAATACATCAACACACATTTGATACAAACGACTGACCACACAAATAGGATCCGTTACAAGTATCTATCATACAGCCTAAAACAATGAACTGGGGGCTATCCCCCACCTACCGAACTAAGCACTCCCTATCCTTCTAATCAGAAAAAAAAAAAAAGGAACAACATGGAAAAGAAAGGAGCAACCGCGGAAGCAGAGGTGGTTACCATGACGGTAATACCTCTTTCCTACTCCGTAATAAAAAGGAACAAAACGCCTGGCAGACTTTGGACGACATGACAATTAGGAATTATGACTCAGTGCATCGCCCCGACGTTAACCCCCAATCATCGGAATTCAACGATAAAAAGGAGCCACGACATAGAGTGCCACCTCGATGTTGACCCCCAATCATCAGAATTCAATGACGACTGAAAACGGCAACGTAGAACGGCGCACTGGTGTTAACCCCCAACCATCAAACGTCCGAATCTCTGCAGACAACAGCCAATGATCAACATGTGATCAAAGGCCGGACAAAGGCCGCCAGGGAGAAACACAACTCGACAAGGACAAGGCATAAGCTGTATCTCCTACTCCGGGATCATCCTCTTGCTCTAAAGCCTCAGCAACGGACCCAGTGGGCCCAGAACACTCACTTGCAATCGGGACAAAACAAAAACGTCAGCCGAAATTTTGGCATTACGACGGCATAAAATGGACAAAATCCAAATACAAACCACCTACAAAGGAAAACAAGGGCAAACTCGCCCAAACCCATCCAACAAAAACAGTTCACAAAAATCGCACAAAAACGACTCGCCCTTCTTTTCAAACAAAAAACGAGTCAAAACAACGACAAAAATTATAAAAATCACCCAACACCTCAAGGTTCACACAAGGCCCGCAAAATAAACAACAAAAAATGCCGACACAACTGGGTATTTTTCACATCTCAAAAAAGGCAATTTTATGCCAATTCGGGCACAAACAGGTCAAAAATTCAAAACACGACCACTACAAAACAACGTGACCTAGTCACGTCTCAAAGTGACCTAAAATACCGTTAAGGTCCATTTCAAGACAAACCGGCTCAGTTCGAGCCTAAACAGACGCTTATTTCGGCAGCATAAGACTGTCTCACAAAGGCAAAAATTCAACTTTGCCCACAACGCCCAACAAGGTTCAATATATCAAAGACGGTCTTCCCCTACTACAATGCAACCTAGTGGGGCACACAACTCAAGCAAACAAACACGGCATTGTGAAATAAGAAGAATTTCCGTCTCATTCACGTTTTTCGAGCCGAGGGAGCGGGAGCGGGGACCAAAATGCAAACTAAAAGCACCCCTACACTCCTAAACAGGTTTCTAACCTAATGCAATCATCAATTTCACCCAAAAATGGGCTAAACAATAACGCCCAAATCAATTTTTCGAAGGGTTGGGGTTTCACCCTAATTCAATCAACAAAAAGACAACCAAATTCAAATGGATTCAAGAGGATTAACATACCTTGAGATGACATGATGTTTGTAGCACGAAAGCAAGCAAGAAACGCGACCCAAAAATGGCGATTTTGTGGAAATGTCGTGGTTTTAGGGAAGAAGATGAAGGAAATGCGAAGCTTACGCTTCTCGCGTCTTTTTACAGAAAAAAGGGGAGCCTCCTTCCCTCGCAGGAAGGCTCGCGCCTCTTTGGGGTATTCCCGCCCTTTCAGCAAAGCGTTGGGCTTTGGCCCAGTTTCCTCACTATTTTCACAAATTTTCAATGACGGAATTAAAAACCGTCATTTTTCAAATCACAAAAACAAAATAGCGAAATTCAAACTCGCTATTTCTCACAAATTTTCAACGACGGAATTAAAAACCTTCATTTTTCAAATACAAAAACAAAATAGCGAAATTCAAACTCGCTATTTCTCGCAAATTTTCAACGACGAAATTAAAAACCTTCATTTTTCAAATCACAAAAACAAAATAGAGAAATTCAAACTCGCTATTTCTCACAAATTTTTAACAACGGAATTAAAAACCGTCATTTTTCAAATACAAAAAACAAATTGAGAAATTCATTCTCGCTATTTCTCACAAATTTTCAATGACAGAATTAAAAACCGCCATTTTTCAAATCACAGAAACAAAATAGTAAAATTTAAATTCGCTATTTTCACAAAGTTTCAACGATGGAATTAAAAACCGTCATTTTTCAAATACAAAAACAAAATAGTGAAATTCTAATTCGCTATTTTCATAACTTTCAACAACGGCGTTAAAAACCGTCATTCTCAAATCACCTAAAAAATGAAATATTGAAATTCAAAATTCACTAGTTCCACAAATTTCAAAATTCAAAACAACGGCATTAAAAACCGCCACACCGTCGAACAAGACGGTGAAATTCAAATTCACTACTCCTCACAAATTTCAAATCACGAGAAGATGAGAATAAGACCGTTATCTCCCTAAACAAACATTGGATGGTGGAATTCACATCCGCTATTTCAACATATTTAAACAAACGGCAACTAAAGCCGTTACCTCTCTTCAAAATTCAAAATCACCGCCGACCACGGGAGCCAGGCTCACAGATCTATCTCTTTCCGGCATCACAAACATCCAATATAAACACCAAAATTCCCCCAGCAGGATATCGGAGGCCTCCCTATGGAGCCCGCTAAACTCAAACGACCTCTCAAAATAGACCCATCGAACACGGTTATTTCCCTCAGTCGGTTATTCAACCTTCAACATGGCCGGCGAGCCTCAAAATGCATCATATTCATCATGGCTGGCGAGCCTCACAACGCACATTCAACATGGCTGGTGAGCCTTAAAACGCACCACATTCGACATGGCTGGCGAGCCTCACAACGCACATGCAACATAGCTGGCGAGCCTCAAAACGCATCACATTCAACATGGTTGACGAGCCTCACAACGTAACCTCAACGCGGTTAGCGAGCTCCATCATATCCGCAACACAGCTGGCGAGCCTTTGACAGCAAACAAGAAATAACTTAAGGACATATCCTAAAGATGCCTCAGGTGTGACTCCTTCTTATGGTTGGCGAGCCTTCGTACGTAGTCTAACGGACTTAAAATGACCCACACGGACAATCGACAGACTCTAAACTTTTCCCGACGACAGGTCCTTGACTCGTATCCCCGAGTCGCCTTAACGTCGCCCTTCCTGACGGCAAGTCCTTGGCCCGAACCCTTTCGAGCCGCCTCGACGTCGCTTCGGTCACCAGGTTGTAATCTTCGATTGACCTGGGGGGCTATACTTTGACTTTTGCCCTATCCAAGCCTCAGTCAAAGTGGGGGCCCTGTAGATACTGAGTATCTGTCGAGTCTTTAACAAACACTAGTTGATTATCGGACTACAACATGCTTAGGAATCGCAGCATTTAATCGACAGTTTTGTATAACTATACGTCGGAAAACACAAAACGATTTCAAAAACAAAACATTTTAAAACTTTTCAAAAGTACCTGGAGTGTTTAATGCACGACGACGGGGTCGCAATGACAGTAACTAGAGTCAAAACCGACACTGGACCAAAAACCGACTCAAAAATTCAAATCCCGACTCCAACAACGAGTCAAACCGAGTCAAACACAAAAAACAAACATCACAAAGCTTCCATATGGAGCTTACAAAACTATTCATATCAAGCTTGCAAAACTGAACCCAACATCGAATATTGTCAATACAACGACGATTATTCAAGTCTCGTTCCTCATATTGACAACAAAGCGGTCTAAACGACCTTTTTAAACCAAGACGAGATCACACACCCTCATTCCAAACCATTTTATATACATTTTAACAGTCAAAAGATGTCCCTTCGACAGTCTGCTAACCCGCGCCTAAACAGGCCAACCATTTTCAAGTTTTCAAACCAGGACAGGCCGGCTTGCATCCCTTGATGGCTCGCGCCTCAATAAGCTGCCTGATGCAGACTCTGTTTCCTTTCTAGCACTCGTCTAGGATGATCCCGACTTCGGTTAACTCGAATAAAGAACGGATCAGATGACAAATCTGCCTCTTTTATATTGTATTTGCAAAACGCCTTTGTAAGACAAACGGATCATGTTATGCACCATAAACCTAACTAGGTTAATGGATTTTTAATTTCCGTCTTGCATGCAAATCAACACTAAATCCAACTGGACATCAATTACTTGATATTTGGAAAAACAACCGACATAGAAAGCTCACATATTAGGTTTAAACTTATGGATTCGCATTCATGCATTTACACGTTTTATCCACTTTTGCATTTAACCAACCAAGATCGATCAATAGAGGCCGCTACCACGGGCGGGATTTGGTGTCCGATTAAAGGGCTTCCCAATATGTACCTTCACCTCTTACTCAGAAACTTTGGATAGTGGACGACTTTATCCAGGGCGTACGACAGTCATTCTAGAGATAGGATGCTAAAGAGGGATGACTCCTTATCTTTAGTACCTATGTCAAACACTGCTTTTTGCCTTGGTTGACCTAGGTATAAAGTGGATTCGAACGGATTCCAAGCATCCCACAAATGCTTGGTGGCGACTCTGAACATCTCTTGCATCGTTTCGAGACCCTTGCCGAGATGAAACCGACCGATCTAAAATGATCCGGTCGAAAGCATTTTTACGCCACCGAGCGTGGCTTTCAAAATACCGCTATACGTCCACGGATTTGATTGGCACATAATTGGCATGTCCATACAATGGTGGTCGAATAGTAGCCCAACTGTATGACCTTTCGGGCTAGCATCATTGCGCTCATATGTGGGCCACACTCTCCATCGTGGACCTCTTCCATGACTTTCTTTGCTTTGGTATGGTCAATGCAACGGAGATGGATGCCTTGAGGTGTTCTTTTGTAGAGCTAATTCTGGTTTATCACAAATTGTGATGCAAATAGTCAGATGGCTCTTTGTCCTATGGGATCGGAATTGGGAGGGTACTCGTTTTTGGTTTTGTAGTTAAGTATGGCTTGATACCAAGGTTCGGTATGGTTTTCCTCATCGTTGTTGATGGCGCAGGTGTGGGCTGGTTCGCTCTTTGTTTTAATGCATAAGGGCATGGATGTCATGTTATCTGGTATGTCAATGAGTGAGGCCAGTTTTGCTAGGGCATCGGCAAACTGGTTTTATTTTCTAGGCAAGTAGATGTAGTCAATTTGGTCGAATAATTCGACTTCTTGATTGATTTTATCTTGGTAAGGTGCTAGGCGGTCGCTTTGGATTTTCCATGATCCAGACACCTGCTTGATGATGGGTGAGGAATCCCCATGGACCCTCAGCCTTTTATGCCGAGTGTTATGTCGTCTTGTAGACCGATTAGACATGCTTCATTTTCGGCGACATTGTTGGTGACGTTATAATCTAGCTTGACTGAGATTGGAACATGTCCTCCTTCGGGTGATATAGAAGGATTCCTTCCCCGAAACCTCTCAGGTTTGATGCACCGTCGAAGTATAGGTCCTATGTTTTAGTATCTATGCAAAGTATGTCTTTATCGGGAAGTCACCATGTGTCGGTCGCCGGATCTTTGTTAACGGGGTTCTCTGCAAGGAAATCGGCGACATGCCATCCTTTAATGACCTTGAGGGGTACAAATTTGTGATCAAACTTAGATAGCATGAGTGTCCATCTGGAGAGTCTTTCGTTTAGTGCGGGTTTTTCGAAGATGTATTTGACAGGGTCCATCTTGGAATAGCTGTGAAGCTGAGCATGTAATGTGGTAGCTTCTTTGTGGACCATACCAGGGCAAGACACGTTTTCTCTAGTTGGGTGTATTTGACTTCGTATTCAATGAACTTTTTACTACAATAGTAAATAGCTCACTCCTCGCCGTTGACTGTTTGCGCTAGCATAGCTCCCATGGCGGTGTCGGTAACAGTCAAGTATAGAAATAAAGGTGTACCCTGTTGTGGTGACATAAGTACAGGAGGTTTGGGTAGGATTTCCATTATCCTCTCAAAGGATTTTTGGCAGTCATCCTCTCAATCGGTGTGATTAGTGTCGCGGAGCTTCTTAAAGATAGGCTCACAAATCATGGTGAGCTTAGCTATGAATCAGCTAATGTATTGAACTTGATCCAGAAATCCCCGAATCTCCTTCTCGTTCTTAGGTCGAGGCATCTGTTGGAGAGCTTTGATTTTGGTTGGATCTATTTTGATTCCTCTTTTACTAACATGTCCCAAAAATTTTCCCAAAATTTTTCCGGAGATGTCCCCGAATGCACACTTTTGAGGATTTAATCGCATATTTTATTTCCAAAGACGGGCGAATAACTTTCAAAGGGCGTCAATGTGACCATCTCGTTCTTTTGATTTGAATATCGTGTCATCGACGTACACCTTCACTTCGTTATACATCATGTCGTGTAGGAGAGTGGTGGCGGTTCTTTGATAAGTTGCTCCGGCATTGATTAGACCGAAGGGCATGACAGTGTAACAATATGTGCCCCGCTGCGTAGTGAATGCAGTTTTGTGCATGTCTTCTTCAACCATTTTTATTTTGTTGTACCTAGCATGCCCGTCCATGAATGATAAAAGGGCATGCTCGGCGGTGTTGTCTAACAAGTTATCGACGTGCGGTAAGTGGAAGTCGTCTTTGGACTCGCCCTGTTTAGGTCTCTAAAGTCAACACAAACCCGGGTTGTCCCATCCTTTTCGGGTACGGGGACTATGTTAGCCACTCAGTCAGAATACACAAAAACTTTAATGAATTCGGCTTTGAATTGCTTGTTAACCTCTTCTTTGATTTTCAATACCCACTCGGGGCGCATACGGCGCAGCTTTTCTTTCACGGGTTTGGCCCCTGTCTTAATGGTATCCTGTGCTCGACAATCTCCCTATCAATCACAGGCATATCTTTGTAGGATCGGGCTAATACGTCCTTATATTCGAAAAAAAGGTCGATGAATTGCTGGCTTTCTGAGGGGTCAAGGGTGGTCCCTATCTTAAGTTCCTAAGACGTCTGGTCGGTCCCTATGTTTATAGGTTCAGTCTCCTCAATGATGGGTGTTCTAAGTTTGCGTTTTTCGAGTTCTTAGGCTAAATAAGGTGGGTAGTCATTCAAGTCTAATTCCTTATGTTCGTTCTGAATTATATTGCAGTTAAATTAAGACGAGTCATAAGTAGCATTCATTAATTCAATCTGAGCAAAGAGCTTGGACATAACCGACATCTGGTGGGGAATCAGAGGCGACACAGTAGAGGAGGTCATCCCTGGGACAAGCCTAGGTTGCTAACCACCATGGGAGTAGGGATGACAGCAATTAACTCTGCCTCTGAGATAGACCCTAGATTGTGGCAAAACAGTGGAAAAGAGACTTTGTTGGTGAATGGGGGTACGGCCTCTAGGAAATCCCCCATCTTGTCGTAAAACAGTGGAAAGGGGATTTTGACAGGGGTGTTGGGAGTGTTAGGACCCAAGACAGACTCTGAATCAGACTTATCATCAGGCTCAGACTTAGAATCATCTTCACTTCCCTCCTTGAATATGTGGCCTTCTCCAGTTTTGACTTTGAGAGTGGAGTGTTGGCGATCGGTTTATTTAAAGGTCTTCCTCCAGCCTTGGACAGATTTCTCAGGGTCAGTATCAGAGATTAAGGCAGTAGGATCGAAATTGTTGTCTTTGAGGGCGATAGCTATGATCTCCTCATGATTGAGGTGCTTAATATTTTTTTTCCCCAAAGAAGAGGCTCACAGCTTGGCCATCACGGCAAGGTGCCCATTTAGACTTAATTTGGGTAACAATAGTTGTAGCGTCAGGGATGAAGTAGCAATCCTAGAAGACTTCTATATTCAGCATGAGATCAATGATAGGCTCAGGAAATCTGTTGTTGGTTTAGCTTCTCCTTCTAGGACGAAGTATCTCTTCAAGGTTAGGTGATAGGGATGAAGGATGACTCCTTGCTTTTTGCACTTCCTTACCAAAAGGTTCATCTCTTAGATATCTTGATCAGTTGGTTCATACCCTAGCCTGAAGGGAATGTTGGGGACTTTGACCTTCTTTATTGGAGGCAAGTTACCTTTCAATGGATTAAGAGACATGCCTGGGAAGTATCCGGGGCGCATCATTTTGTGGTTGACTGTGAGGTTTGAGAACGGGTTGCAGTCAAAAGGTGTTGGGTCATCGGTTATGGCATTCAAGGCTTGGAATCCCCATATTTCATTGTCGATTACCTTAGTTACTTGAGAAGTTATCCCTTTTACCATGACAGCGCGGATTGGGGAGGCAGGAATGAAGATTTTTTTCCCGTTGAAGGGGAGCTTGATTTTCTAGTGAAGGGTGGATGTAACAGCTTTTGTGGTGTGGATCCATGGACGTCCTAAGAGCATGTTAAATGATGCTTCAATGTCGACCCCTTGGAAGTTGACTTGTCTTTCCACGAGTCCAGTTGTGATGGTTAAGGTGGTCAGACCTGCGACTTTGCGGCGAGTACCGTCGTAGGCGCAGACTCCTTGGTTGGTCGGGACAAGGTCAGCTTCCTTGATTCCCAATTTGTGAGCAGTTTTTAGAGGGATGACATTTACAGCAGAACTGTCATCGACCAGGACCATGGGTACATTCTTTTTCAAACATTGCACGATTATGTATAATGTTAGGTTGTGGTTAGCTCCAAAGGGAGGGATATCCTCGTCGGAGAAGATGATAGGGTTATTTAACTCAAGGATGTCTCTTGTCATGTGAGCTACCACTTCTTCAGGTAAGGAAGTGGATGGGACGGTTAATTTTCCCATTGCTTGGAGTAAAGCTTGACGGTGGTCAAATGATGTGGAAATCAGTTGCCAAATGGATATCTCAACTTTGTTTTTTTGGAGTTGTTTGAAGATGGAATTTTCTGGGACTTTTGGCTGTTTATCAATGTCTGTAACGACGTGATCGTCGCATGTTGCAGGATTTTTTTTTGTTTTAGGATTTTGGTTTTGGTAGGGACACCTAGATCGTGTGAGATGAACTACTTCTTCAATTTGCTTTCCCTTTTCCAGAGTAATGTAGACGTCGTCTACATCATCTCTCCAAATGTCACTGATTTCAGGATCACGAGCGAACCTTGACGGAGTATTCCTCGGCGGGTAATTCTTGTGGGGATGATTTTTGTGAGGGTGATTTTTGTGAGTTATAATGAAGTGTGCATGCCAAAATGGTCGTTGAGGTGGTCCACCTTGGAAGCGGGAGTTTTGGGTATTTGGGGGACCCCCCCTAGATATGGCATGGGTATTGGTGGGCTAAAGATTTGTCGGAGATGAGCATCTTTAAGCCGGGCTATTCTCTCTGAGGAAATAGAAGTGGTTCTCTCGATTTGTTGGAACATAGAAAGAATTGACGCGGCGCTTCAGAAGAACATACCATTGAGAATGTCGTTTCCTAGGGCATTGACTTCGTTTTCGACGGGTATGATGAGGGCGAACAATCCAAAGTTAGTTCTTCATCCGAAATAGCATGGATTCCCAAGGGGTTTGTTTTGTGGGTGGAGGTAAGGGTAGTTCGCCTTTCTCAATCATGTCTTGAATGGCGTGCTTGAGTGTGAAATAGGTTTCGGTATCATGGCCTTTGCCTTCATGGTATTGGCAATAGCCGTTCGGGTTCCAGAAACGGGTACTCTTTACTTCAGGTGGGTTCAGAGTAGGCCCAATTGGTTGCAACTTCCCTTGTTCCATTAATTTTTTTTAGAGCACTAGCATATGTTGTACCCAAGTTTGTGAATGTCCTTTGAGGATGCTCAGCTTTCTTTACAATTGGTTCCAAAATATTAACTTCGTCGATCTTATTGGCGTGTCCATAAGTACGTGTTCCAGTTGACGTAGTTCCTTGGTAGCCTCGACCAGTTGTTTTGGCAAAGACGCCCTTGTGCATATCATCCTCAATACGGGTTCCCAGGATCTACAAATCTTAAAAAGTCTTGATGTTTGGTATCTCAAGATGTTAGCATAGACGGGATGAAGATTGTTGACAAATATCTCTACGAGGGTTGCTTCGCTTGGTTTGCTCACGAGTTGGGTGCTTAGCCTCTTCCAACGGGTTAGGAATTCAGTGAATCCTTCCTTGTCATTCTAAGTTAGTACTTCCAAAGTAAAGGTATTGGCTTGAATCTCGACATTGTCGGTATACTTCTTACCAAATTTGATGGCGACCTCATCCAAAGTAGTGGCACTTTTTGGGTCAAGGGAGTAGTACCATTGACGAGGGATTGGCTCCAAAGTGGACGGGAAAATCCTGATGAAGAGTTCTTGTTTGACCCCCTTAATGGACATATAGTCTTTGAAGGCTCGAATATGATTAAGCAGATCTTCGACCCCTTTGAACATAGGCAAATCGGTTAAGGTGAAGTTGTCAGGTAGTTGATCCCCAACAGGTTTAAATCGACGGTTGTTTTCAAAGTGAATATTGTTTCCCCGGGCTAGGAGTTGCTCTTCCAAGAGCTTGAGCCTCTTCTCAGCTACAGTTAAGAGTGGAGGGTTAGGTTCTTTGTTGTCTTTATTTTCCAGGGTGTCGATACAGGTCTCGATACATTCTAGGGTAACCTTGAGAGCGGTGAGCAGGCTGGCTAACTAGGCAGTAGTGAGATCTTCGTTGTTGTCATTGTTGTTGGACGAAGCTGAAGACGGGGCCATGATCTTAAGTAGAAAGCGGGTTAAGTTACATCTCAATCCGACACGGGTCAACAACTAGATGCGAAAATTACAAACAAGACGGAAAAGAATTTTGGACTGACAAGACAAGGGTGACCGTGTATGGTGCCTCGGTTCTGACTCGATTTTTAATGCAACGGTGTTGAGTAGACTTTGACTCAAGCCCAACATGTAGGCGTAGCGTCATTGAATGGGTCTCGACGGTGAGATGACTCATAAGTAATGACCCATATGTACGTACGCTTTTAACTCGGCAGATAGGAGGATGAATTGGAGTGGTGGACTGAAATTTTCAAAAATAGAAATTTTCAAAAATTAGATTGTTATCTGTAGACGGTTCTCAAAAATAGGAATTTTCGAAAACCGATTTATTAAGCTGAAACGGTTGTCTTATGTTTATTTGTAAAAGACGGTTTGAGATAAAGTTGTGACGACTTTGAAACGGTATGTTGTTTTCAAAGACGGGTTTTCGAAATTCAAAAGGTATGTGTTGGAAATTGAGGTTTGAAAAGTTTTAGATTGTTGTGGTCCCAAAGACGGTGCGTCGTTCTTGAAGAGGGTTTTTAAATGGTCTCGAAAATGGTGCGTCGTTCTCGGCATTTAAAATGTCCTTGAAAATGGTGACTCATTCTCGCGATTTAAAATCGTCAATAGAACGACATAAAATGGTGCTTTGAAACGGTTAGGTAAGCTGGGTTTAAAATGGACATTACGGTAGCGTGAAAGTGCTTTTTGAAATGGTTGTGAAAACCTGGTTTTGAAATCTTTGTTATGACGGCATAAAAAAGGGTGCTTTTTAGCAACGGTCGGCAAAAGACCGAGATTTGAAATGGCAATTATAACGGCGTAAAAGGTGTTTTTGTAAATTTTGAAAATGACACGGAAGAACTTATGATCACATAGCACATAAGCATTCGCAATTCATTGTATTATGCCTAATGTTGACACGGGTTTTGGTTTGATAAGGGTGGTTACACATCAAGCGATCAATCTCCGATCATCGAGAGGGATGGCAATTCAAACAAAATGTGTAAGGTTGGTGCCCTAGCCTCATTCATGTAGGAAGTGAAAACTATTTGACGAAACAAAAGAGTGTAACGTCAACGGTATGATTGACGCAATCGGGATTCAAAACGCGGGGATGTGAAAACTCACGCCGATGAGACGAGTCAATTGGTCGATAAAAGTTAGGTTGTGGCCCCAGACAAGGAACCCTACTTATGACCATAACATCAACTAATGCACTTTAACCATGACCTCGTACGAGTTTCACCATCTAAGGATCACAAAGACACAAGTGTCCTACTTTTTCTCAGCGGAGTCTCCAATCTGAGGACGTGGGCCACCTGCACGCCGAACAGTGGACATGCAGCGGTCTAAAAGCCACGTTTTGGGACGTAAAAATGTTTTCGACTAGATCGCTTTAGAACGGACGGTTACGTCTCTATGAAAGTCTCAAGACGACGAAAAACATTTCGGAGTCGCCAACAGGCAATTGTGGAGTGCTTGGACACCAATCGAGGTCCACTTTATACCTTGATCAAACAAAGCATGAAGCGGCGCTTGACATAGATACTAAAGATAAAGACTCGTCCCACTTTAACATTCTATGTCTAGAATGACTCTCGTTGCCATGGATAAGGCGTCCACTATCCAAAGGTTCTGAGTAAGGAGTGAGGGTACCCATTGGGAAGCCCTTTAATCGAACACCCAATCCCTCCCTCGTTAGCGGTCTCTACTGATTTATCGTGGTTGCTGGTGCAAAAGTTGATAAAATGGGTTAAATGCATGAATGCACATCCATTAGTTTAACCTAACATGTGAAAATTTGCTAAGTCGGTTGTTTATCCAAGTATCAAGTAATTGATGTCGAGTTGGATTTAACTTGATTTGCATGCAAAAACGGGAATTAAACATTCATTTACCGAGTTAGGTTTATGGTGCTTAACATGATCCATTTATTTGAAAAAAAAAAAGTGTGTTTAATGATAAAGTGTAAAGTGTAAATACGTCAATCTTATCCTTATGCATTCGGGTTAACCATAATCGGGATCATCCTAAACAAGTGCTGAAATGAAACTGAACGGTGCCAGGCGGGGCGCGAGCCATGTGGCGATGCAGATGGGCATGCCCTGGTTTGTAAGGGATGAAAACAAGAGGTGCATTAGGCCGCGTGTTAAACGGCAGTCTAAATGAGCCTTCTGGGTTTGCGAAAGGTTTTCAAAACCGTTTAAAAGGTTATTAAAAACCGCTTTTGTTGAAAAGGTCGTGAAGGCTGCTTTTGTGCTAATGTTTTGAATGTGGTTTGCATGACTTGGAGCATTTACCATTATGTTGGTAATATTCCGCGTCGGATTCGAATTTTCAATGTTGACATGACTAGTTTATAAATAGAAGTGTTATATGTGTATGCTTAACCGTTTTGTCACCGCACTCGAATTAAATCGACATGGCATACACGTTAGCCAAGGATGACATATTATATGGTTAAGATAAAGATGAAAATAAAATGAAATAAAAGTGAAAGAAAAGAGTTTGATTATGATGACTAAAATACTCGCAAGTGTGAATAAACCGACATCGTATAAAGAACTAAGGATGATTATGATGACCAAAATTCCTCTTAAGTGTGAATAAATGAAGAAATGATGAATGAAAGAAATGGATGTTTAATTACCCATTAATTTTGTAATTAATCAACAATATCATCGAGTCACAAATAAAACCGTCATGGTATAAAGAACCAAGGATAATTTCGGTAATGGTCAAAAATATTTCTCATGAAGATGAATTAAAATGGTAAAAACCGTAAAAGAAAAAAAGGAAAAAAAAAAGATAAAATGTTGAAAGAATTATGTGACCCGAGAAGCCCATTGGGGCGCGTGGTCCTTGGGTGACATAAGGAGTCTCTATCTAAGGCCAAAACTCGGTTTTGCCTCGATCTTTCCATGTTTTAAATTGTGTTATGCATGTTTTATGTTTATAAAGTCATAAAAACAGTAAAAACATGAAGTGAAGAGTTTGTTTCACGCTCATACTTACATGTTCGGTTGTTTGACGAGAATCAGAAAAATGTTAAACTCGTGAGTCGAAAAACTCATTTTGAAAACCAATTTGTAAGAAAAGAGTGTTGCTTTGCTTTAATTGTTGATTGAGTGTAGTTGGTCGAAGTGGTCGGTCAAGTGTTTTTAATGCATGATGACGGTACTAAACAAAGTGTGTATGGCACGTATTTTGGATCTGTAGGTCCAAAGCACATGTCAGTTTTTGACTTATGAAGTCGAGTCAAGAGTTTTAAGGGAGAAAAGAGGGGACGGACACTCATGTGTTTTGAAAATGGGGAGCAAGAGGGGTATCTATAGAAAAATGAATGGCGTTGGTTGTTTTGCGCGACGTGGCCACAAGGACCTCGGGTTGGGGCGCGAGCTATTTTGCGACACAAGGGCGTCCTGTCCTTTTCACAAATTTGGATTTTTCTCTTTGTTCTATCCTAGGTTTTCATATGAATTTTTTGTAGTTTATACTAATGTATCGTGTACATTAGTATGTGGGTGTTATTTGGGGTGGGTTTTTTGTGTGATAGACTCGGGTTTGACCCGTGTTGAGTCGGGATTTGAATTCTGAGTCGGTTTCGGGCCCGGTGTCGGTTTTGACTCTAATTAGTGTCGTTGCGACCCCGTCGTTGTGCATAGAACAATCCAGGTATTTTCAAAATACTTAAAAATGTCTTTCGTTTTCAAAATCGATTTTTGGGCTTTCTGACGCACTGTCATACAAATTGTCGATTAGACGCAGCGATTTCTGAAACATATTATAGTCCGATAGCCATCGGATATTTGTTGGGGATTCCGCAGATACCTGGTATCTACAGAAGTCAGTATGCTCTATTAGTAGTTGGGATATTCACATTGAATAAGTCACAAAACAAGGTATCAAGGTACAGATTGAAAAAGGAAATAAAATCAGATTTGGGAAGATCTATGCATTGGAAATATCACTCTCAAATAAGGGTTTTCCGAGCTCTTTAGTGTCTCAATCCAGGAAAATAAGTTTGCGGTTGACATGGGTGCTTGGCAAGGCGACAATTGGGTGTGGCAACTTTTGTGGAGGAGAAGATTGTTTCAATGGGAACTATCACTAGTTGACCAATTAAACTTGTTGATCGAGGGTTTCAAACCTTTACGAGATAAAGACGATTCCCATATTTGGTCTTTTGATCAGATAAGATGCTACACGATTAGATTTTTTGACGACGTCTTCTATAAATTAAAATAAAATGATTTAGATTGGAAGGATTGGTTCAGTTAAGTTTGGAAAGGACTTGCACCACCAAGGTATGGCATACTTCTTTGAGCAATACTGTAGAAAATGGTGAATACCAAGGATAGGATATTGAAGTGGAAGGATATGAATTGGGAGGGGATGAGATGTATTTTCTATGGTGAATAGTTGGAGACTTCAAGGCACTTATTTTTGCATAGCAAATTTTCTTGGCAGCTACGGACGGGTATTTGTGGTGCTTGAGATATGACATGGATTTTTCCCTTGGAGATTATGATGCCTTTCTAGTATGGTATGATTCTCACTTTGTTGGGTTTGAAAGACCACTTTATAAAATATTATTCATTGCTATAGTTACTCTTATTTGGGAGTTGACAAATAAAGTTATCTTCGAGTACAAGACACCTATCTAGTCGTGTATAACATATAAAATATTTTTAAGAGTTGGGTTGTGGTGAATATCATGGAAGGAAAATCTACCGTACACCTTAGAAGAATGGTTGAATTATTGGAAAGCGATGAGACCATGGAAAGAGAAAAGGATAGCGCAGAGAATGACTCTTTGTCTTCGTGGGTGATTTATTCCGACACTCTACGTTGTTTTTGATAGGTGAATACTTTAGTCATTAGTCCAATATCAAACAATATTTATACTCAACAAACAATTAGTAAAGGTGTAACTAGAGATCGAACCCAAAGGACGGTTTGTTCAAAAGAATTATTAATTGCAAATAGTCATGTGTTATGTCACAATATTGGGGTTGAGTTTGTATTCTAAAATACTATATAAAATAACAATAAAATGTAAACAAATAAAAACTAAAACAAGTAAATAAGATAAGATGTAAACAATTATGGGGAAAACACTAGGGTATCATGAAATCATAGGGGAGAATAAACGGAGATTCACAAATAAATGAGTCTACGATTAATCAAAGTTGTAGTCGGGTTAAAACCAAGGCTCTCGATCTTACGGTCACACCTAGGTCGAGTTGGGCAAGCTCTCGCATACACCCGGTCTTCCTATCAACATCATGCATGGTCTAACTACTTTAAAGGCTCTTGATCTTACAGTAGAAGTTAATAGGATAGTGAATCATGCTAGGTTATGAATCAAGTATTTCATCAAACATAACATATGTACTAATTGAAACCACAACATTCAATGAATAATTGGTTCGTCGGTTTTGCTACTTGTCGTCAAAAGTTACCTTGACCAAAACAATATTTATAACTTCACAAACTACTCTACTCTTAGTAAAGAGGTAAGTAAAGGTCGGATCCCAAGGGACGGGTATTGATGTAGGATTTTCGATTGCAAATGGTTGTGTCTAAGGGTGTCACAATTTCGGTTGAGATTGGAGATCAACTAAACTAATCAACAATGTAAATAAAGTAATGAAAACAAGCAAGATGGTTAAAATGAGATGTAAACAATTGATTAAAAGCACTAGGGTGTCATGGGTTCATAG
This sequence comes from Silene latifolia, assembly GCF_048544455.1. Lineage (NCBI taxonomy): Eukaryota > Viridiplantae > Streptophyta > Magnoliopsida > Caryophyllales > Caryophyllaceae > Silene > Silene latifolia. Next base: position 294,765,205 of record NC_133538.1, on the reverse strand, counting down.
GTAATTAATGGGATTTGATCATACAAACATATTTTCTACTAGATGCAAGCACTTATGGTTGTGATGGGATCGAGTTAGTGTATATCTTACACTCCCTAAGAAGGTTTGGACCCCGGAGCCGAATCGATTAGATTGTACAACATCTATAAGTCGACTTAATCCTTCCTATCCAACTATATGCATAGTCTAATGAGACTCGAATTGGTTTATGTCTTACAAGTCTCATTGAAAAGGTAAGTGATGGGTAAAAAATGCAAGGATTCATAGGCTCGCATTTTATCAAACATAACATGTGCATAAGTTGGAATCACAACAAGCAAGCAAATTAATTATGAAAACATATTAGATTAAGCATGAATCAATCCCCATGTTGGTTTTCCCTAATTCCCCATTAACCCTAGTTAAGGAAACTACTTACTCATTATCAAGTTTAACATGCTAACAAGGTTATCAATCATACTAGCAAGGCAAAACATGATGAACAAATGAAGATGATTAACAATAATTAAAAAGGATTAGGAGAGAATTATAACTATAAAGATGATTCCAAATTATAAAGCAAAAAATAATAGAAGTAATTGATGATTGATGGAAGGTTGTCAATCCTCCAAATAAACCTAAATAATCTTTTAATTACCCAAAATAAATGATGAACAATAGAGAAATTAAGGAAAGATTAAGAAATGAGATTTGTATTAATGCTAAATTAAGAGTTGATTACAAGATTAAGAGAGTATTAAGACTTGATTAGGATAAGATCAAGATGAGGTGCTAATCTAGGTAGTAAAATGGGGTATTTATACTAGAGATTAGGTACAAAGATTAGGGTTACTAAGGGCTTAAATGACTATTAAGACCCTTAAGAAAAGTTGAGGAAGTGCTCCTCTCCAAGGAGATGCTCATCTCCGTTTTGGTAGTCTCCAGGAAATACGCTCGTCCTGAGCGTCTAGGCAGTATGCACAGTGGAGTCTGCAAGGGAATCCAAGCAGATCAGGGGAGAGACGCTTAGATTGGTTGGCTTCAAGACGAGCGTCTTGGCATCGGGACGCTCGGATTGGTGGGCAAGGAGACGCTCGGATTGGCAGGGAGCCGCTCGGATCCTGGGTCAGGCACTTCTCTTTTCTTCTTTCCTCAACAATCCTCAGGGATCTTGTTGAGGATCCAAGAATCCCTTCATCATTTCCCAATCTACTTTATTATCTATATAGGCCTTCTAGTATCGTCTTCCCTTTGATGCTTGGTCATTGAATTCGATCAATTTAGCTCCATTTTGCCATGAAAATGCAAGGTTTGCACTCCTCTCCTACCAAGGCAACAAAACCTCAAAGAATATACAAAATGGGAAATTAAAGATAGTAAATGATCTAATTATGCACTAAAAAGCATAGGAACGAGGCCAATTCGGGGACTAAATATGCTCAAATATGAGTCACATCAAATATCCCCAAACCGAACCTTTGCTCGTCCCGAGTAAAGAGGTGACAAAAACTAGGACCCTTATTCAAACTAACCTACTAATATAGCCGATGTGAGACAATTAACGGGTCTCACTCCGCCCCTTCAACTCACAACAAGACAACCATGAGGTATTTGACATTTTTTCCCCAATTTTTGGCATTTGACATTTTTAGAACATTTCTTTGCCATTTCTTTGATGTTTGGCATTTTTCAACACTTGACAATTTTTCAACTTTTTCTTGCATTTCTTTTGAACATTTTCAAAGTCACCCCATTTGTAGTGAGGGTGCTTATTTTTTAAGCATAAGAGTTTTTATTTTTGTTACTCCTCTTTTCTTTTGATGCAATTGCAAACTTTTTCATTTTTCATTTCAATACTTGAACTCAAATTTTGAACAATTTTTGTGCCTATTCCCTTTGATGGCAAAATTGTGGTAGAATATGGATGATGGATGTTTGCATGGTTTCAAGGGTTACCTTGGAATAAACGGTAGCCAAGGAGTTATCATACCACAAGGTACTCTTGATTAGGCCTTAATACATGGGTCAAAGGATACTAGCATGACACATCCTAGAGTGTTTTACAAGTATTCTAACAAGCAAAGTCTTCAGAAGAAAAAGTATCTACAAGGGCCTTATATACACTTATCAAGCTTCCCAAATAGATGGTTTCACAAAATTTTTCCTAAATGCAACTATATGCCATGATGCAACTAATATTTATACAACCTAATGCATATGCTTCTACCAACTAGTATGCCAAATAATCTAAATGCAATCCTAAATTCACATTGTTTATACCGCATCAATCAGAATAAAGCCACATAGTCATTAACATAAAGAGGAAAAAGGAGATTGGAAAGATCATACCATGCGGTCTTCAATATCCTCATGTCTCGGATGTGGCGTAGTCGATCAATGTGAAAAAGGATGAACAAACACAATATATACAAGACTACACTATAAAGGAAACGAACATGTTTTTGGATTTTGAATTTTTTTCAAATTTTTATGGTTTTTATGATTTATGAAATAAAAAGACATGTTTTTGTATTTTTCAAAAAATTTCAATTTTTATCATTTTTGTTTTTAAAAGTTATGTTAGAATTTCCCATCCTCATACTAGTATGGGCATTGTCCTCAATGACCAATACGATAGGAAATTATGCAATTTATATGAAAATGTATGATTTCTAAACTAAATGCAAATTATATGACATATAAACGAGTGATGCAACTAAACTATACTACATGATGCATGGTTTTATTTTTTTATTTTTTTATTTTTTATTTTTTTTGTTGGAGAGCATAATTTAGATTAGCTCCCAATGCATATGCATAAACTTCCCCAAACCAAAATAGACATTATTTCTAATGTCACGGATTGGGGGAGTTCATGCATAAGGATTCTATGCATGAAACTACAATTGTCATTTTGGATTTTGAATGTGGGAACAATAAAAGAAACACCTCAATGGGACCGAGGTGTGAGTCCTCTAAATGATGCTAGGGCTCAAAATCATGATCAAGATAAAAATTATATGAAAAACAAGATAAATAAACAAAGCCTAAAGGAGGTGTAGGAGACTCACAAAGTATTGTGGCATCCTCCCAAGAGCTTGCTAATCCTCAATCATCGCCCATGGCGACATCACTAGCATCTCCATCATCATCACCAACTTCTTCACTAGAATCTTCATCAACCTCCATAGATCCGGAGGTTTCACCACTTTCACTTGAACTTCCTTCTTCTTCCTCAATACCCTCTTCTTCTTCACCTTCTTCATTCGCTTCATTTTCTTCACCTTCTTTTCCACCACTCTGAACAACAACCTCCTCTTCACCCAAGCTAACACCCCTAGAAGCACTAGGAAAGAAGACTTCCTTATCCGCCCAACTAGGCAAAGGACAAGATGGGTCAAGAAGTCCTTGCCTAGCTAGATGTAGGAGAAGCAGATATTGTGCTCTATAAGCATCGACTCTATCCTCATAAGCTTGCTTATGCATTTGTTGCATCAAAAGAGTCAAGTAGTCATTCCCCGCCTTAACATTTTCGGATTGAAACTCATGGTAGGTGAATGGGTAGGGTGAAGTGATAATAGAGGAGGAGGGCTCGGCAATGTCCTCCCTTTGATATTGTATAATATACTCGGCTTACTCGGAGAGTGGGAGAAGGTAGTTTGGCCTATGAACATTGAGTCGGCAAATTTTGTTCGGTAAAGTGAAGGACTTGGCATCTTTTGTTAACCACTCGAATTTATTGTCAAGAGTGTCGTTCTTGAGCCATTTGAATTTTTGAACTATAGTGGCTAGATCAATTATATGGCCTCCCTTAACCGGTTTATAAGTGTCATCTTTGTTGAAATTCCGGTTGAAGTGTTTTGCCAAATAAGTTATCAATCCTCCATTAACAATAAAGGTCGTACCTTCCTTGCCATAATCGATATTGAGCCACCTCTCAGTTAAAAGTTGAAGAATGTTGTACCTTGTGGTGAACTCTCTACCAATATTCAAGGTTGACTCGAGATAAACAAAATCAAGTTCGGTGAAGCGGTTTGTTCCCTTTCTAGCAATCAAAGTATGCCCAACAACCTTATGCCATACCCTTATGCCCGGATGATGGACATAAAGGGCACGACAATCATGGTAAGACGTAAACTTTCTTCCGGTAATAGCCTTCCATAAAGGAGCGGGATCATATTTTTTGACGGGTTTCTCCACATAGGTCGAGTCAATTCTAAGGCCAAAAACTTTACCAAACTCGCCAAAAGACATTTTCCTATCAACATTCTTAAGGCGGAATTTAATATTTGTTCGAGTCTCCACCTTCGTAACTTTCAATGAGCTTAAAAACTCCAAGGTGAGGGATGAGTAGGTCAACTCTTGCATATTAAACAAATTAAGCAATCCCATGGACTCGAAGAAATTCTTGGTTTGTTTAAAGACACCCAATTTGGTCAAGGTCTCTTGGCATATAAACTTGGTGGGTAAAATAGATTTCTTAGCAAGGGATACAAATTTATTCCTATGAGCATCGGATGTGAAAATTACCTCTGGATAATCATCTAGTTGCTCAACAACCGGAGTAGAAGTAGTAGTTTCCACTATAGGAGGAGTAGTCTCTTCAATTTCCATCCTTGCACTTTGAACCACCAAAGCCTTTGAAGCTTGTAGAGCTTGTAGAGCTTGTTGCCTTTTTGAGAGAGTCTTCTTTGGAGGTGCCATGTTTCCACCTTTTTTCCTAGCCATCTTCTCTTTGTATGTAGTAACACCCAAAGATTTGCTTGAATTCCTCAAGTTTCAATAAGACCCAAATCGATTTAGGATTTTTTTGAATTTTGCCTTGTATCCTAGAAAATCGATTCAAAGCTTGAGGATTTTGGTGTTTTAATTGCTTGTTGTTGATAAAGGAGTGATTTGTTTGAGTTTTGAGGGATTTTGGAATTAATTTGGGTGAATTTGGTTGAAAAAATTGATTTTTGTGGATGAAGGGATTGAGGGTTTTGAGGGTTTTGGGGATGTGTTTGTGTTTTGAATGAGTAAAATGAATTGGGAAAGGTGGGCTTTTAATCCCGTTATATTTTAATTACACAGGGGAGACGAGCGGATCTGGGTCGGGATGCTCGGATTCTGTTTCAGAAAATAAGACCGTGCTGAGACGAGCGTCTTCTGATGAAGACGAGCGTCTTTCTGAAAGGAGACGAGCGGATTTCCTTGAGGACGCTTGGATGCCTTGTCAGGGAGAAATCCCAAGTTTTACCAACAGTAGGATGAGCGGATCCTCTATGAGACGAGCGGATTCTATATGGAGACGCTCGGATCTTCAGTCAGACCAAAAATTTTCTTCTCCATCCCTCCCAGGATGAGCGTCTTCTTCCGAGGACGCTCGGATTTTCTTCAGGACGAGCGAATTCTTGTCGGGCTGCTCGGATTGTCCATGTACCTTATGGATTCAGTTCCACCCGTGCGTATTTCATAACCCATGTCATTTACTCTTCATTCCCTCGGTCTTCATTGTGGGGGCACTACGAAGGCTTTGGATAGCCTAGGCAATTCCTATCCCCACACTATGTCAAAAAACTACACATCAATAAACATTTAAGTCCCTCCCTCACTTTGTCTCGAAATGAAAATCTTGATCAAGGAATAAAAATACAAATCCAAAATTGACAAAAATGCAATACAATAAGTAAAATGCAAGTTAAGAGGTTAGAATATTTACAAATGGTGGTTTAGGGAGGACTCCATCAAACTCTCATCCATGTATGAGATGTCAAGGGGGCATAGCCAAGGTGTTGTTGATGTTGCTCAACACCTTGAAGAAGTAGCCAAATGCTTGTTCATTATTATTATAAAGATCCTCAATAGACCCTTGCACATGTTGTTCTTCATTGTGGTCTTGGGTCATAGCATTACCAATATAAGGATTGAATAACCCTTCAAACTCATCAACTCAAAGACCGCATACTTCATCTACTTGTTCCCCAATAGTATCATGAGTTGATGAGAACAACTCCTCTTTCTTCTTGTCATTATGGCAAATGAGGCCTTCTTATTATCTTGTCATGAGTGGTGGTGAGCTATTCAAGCTCTCATTCTTGTTGAAACATTCTTGCTCTTTGGATGGAGCATCTTGGAGATTACCCATTTTCTTCTCCCATATGGGTGGTGATTCTTTACCCATAGCTTGTTCTTTGCATTAAGATGCTAACTTCTTCCTATCACTTTCTCGGCTACAATGATCAAACATGAAACATGGCTCATGTAGTCAGGGAGCTCTCATTGTCTTGTCAAGATTAAAAGTGATCGTTTCATCTCCCACTTCGAGTGTGAGCTCTCCATGTTTCACGTCAATCACTGCTCCCGCGGTGTATAAGAAAGGTCTTCCTAGAATGATAGGAATGTTGGAATCCTCCTCCATATCAACAATAACAAAGTCCACAATGATGAAGAACTTGCAAATTCTTACCGGCACATCTTCTCATACCCCTAAAGGTTTCTTCGTTGATCGATCCGCCATTTGAAGTGTGATATTAGTGCACTTAAGCTCTCCTATTCCTAACCGTTTGCACACCGAGTAAGGCATGACACTCACAATTGCCCCAAGGTCACATAGAGCTTTGTTGATTGTAGTATCGCCAATGGTGCATGGAATAGAGAATCTTCCCAGATCCTTTAGTTTTGGAGGTGAACGTCCTTGTAGGATGGCACTACTCACCTTAGTGAAAGCAATAGTCTCAAGCTTCCGGATGGATTTCTTCTTTATAAGAATATCTTTCATGTATTTCTCATAGGCCGGAACATGATTTATTAATTCCGTAAATGAAATTGAGACTTCCAAGTATTCACAATCTGCATAAACTTCCCATGTTGTTCATCAAACTTAGGCTTAGCTTGACGACTTGGAAATGGAAGTCGAATCATAATAGGCTCTTTCTCCTTAGCCTTCCCTTCATTCTCCTTTTAAACTTCTTGAATGGTGGTGGGTTCTTCTTCTTTCTTAAAGTCTTCAACAACTCTTTCCTTGTCACTAGCATTCACAAAATCTTCATCAACGGGCCTCTTTGGCCCTTCATACCTTGTACCGCTCCTCAAATGGATGGCATTCACCGACTCATGTCTTGGGGGATTACCTTGAGGTGGCAATTGCCCCTTTTTTCTTTGTGAACTAGAAGATGCTAATTGAGACATTTGGGTCTCCAACATCTTTGTTTGAGCTAGTATGTTGTTGATGGTGATGTCTTTTGCTCGGCTATCCTTTTGCATTTGAGTGAAAAATTCTTGTTGGTTCTTTTGCATTTGAAGGACTGCTTTTTGAACATCAAAACCTTGGTCGTTTGTTTGATTATATGGAGTTTGGTGTTTTCATTGTAATAGTTGGAATAAGGGGTACCACTCTTGTATGCTTGGAAAGCATTCACTTGTTCACTTGTTCCCCTACATTCACTTTGGTCATGTCCCAAAGTTCCACAACTCTCACATACTCCACTTGGAATTGATGAAGATGCCACCATGGCATTAACATGTTGCTTAGGTGATTTGGAGGACTCTTCAAGTTTAGCTATAACCTTCTTAAACTTCAAATTAATGGTGTCAATATGAGCACTAAGTTGAGCACCCAATTGAGTAATAGAGTCCACTTCATGCTTTCCTCCTCTAGTAGCCTTCCGAGGTCTACTATATTGTGATTATCATCAACTTCGGTAAACATACCATTTGATCCCATATTGAGAATGTTTTGAGAGTCTTCATATAGACCATTCCAAAATTGTTGTACAAGGAACCACTCGCTAAGTCCATGGTGTGGACAAGATCGACAAGTATCCTTGAATCTCTCCCATGCTTCATACAAAGATTCTTCATCCCTTTGTTTGAACCCGGTGATTTAGGCTCTCAACATGTCTTTTCCGGAGGATAGAATTTCTTGTAGAAAGCAAGTGCCAATTTCTTCCAAGAGTCAATACCAAGAGTAGCCTTATCTAAGCTCTTCAACTATTGTTTTGCGGAACGAATCAAAGAAAAAGGAAATAAGACCCATCGAATTTGGTCTTGAGTAACTCTGGTTTGATAAATCGCATCACAATAGTCACAAAAAGTCTCCATATGACAATGAGGGTCGTCACTAGGCATTCCCCCAAATTGACTTCTCTCAAATAATTTTATAAATGCGGACTTTACAATGAAATTACCGGTTAAGTGTTGTGGTGTAGGAGTACCATTTGGTAGTTTCTCCTCGGTTGGTACGGAATGTGATGAAAATTTAGGCATTGTGGGTTGATTTTGTGGTTGGTTTTGTGTTGGGTTATCCCCTCCTTATCTTGCAAAAGGGTTGATGAATTCAATATTATTTGGTTGAATGTCCACAATCTCACCAATACCTCTCAAAGTATTTCTAGCAAGTCTTCTATTGTTGGTCAAAGTTCTCTCAATTTCAAGATCAATGGGTAACAAGTTACCATGTGATCTCTTAGACATGCAAAATATCAAACAACTCGAAAACAATTAGAACAAACCTTGAGGAGTTTGACTTCCCCAAGGTAAAGAAAGACACAACTAAACAAAATCAAAGAAAATCAAATCAAGTTAACACCGTCCCCGGCAACGGCGCCATTTTTGGTTCGTCGGTTTTGTTAGTTGTCGTCAAAAGTTACCTTGACCAAAACAATATTTATAACTTCACAAACTACTCTACTCTTAGTAAAGAGGCAAGTAAAGGTCGGATCCCAAGGGACGGGTATTGATGTAGGATTTTCGATTGCAAATGATTGTGTCTAAGGGTGTCACAATTTGAGTTGAGATAGGAGATCAACTAAACTAATCAACAATGTAAATAAAGTAATGAAAACAAGCAAGATGATTAAAATGAGATGTAAACAATTGATTAAAAGCACTAGGGTGTCATGGGTTCATAGGGGATTCATGGGATTTGATCATACAAACATATTTTCTACTAGATGCAAGCACTTAATGTTGTGATGGGATAGAGTTAGTGTATATCTTACAATCCCTAAGAAGGTTTGGGTCCCGGAGCCGAATCGATTAAATTGTACAACACCTACAAGTCGACTTAATCCTTCCTATCCAACTATATGCATGGTCTAGTGAGACTTGAGTTGGTTTATGTCTTACAAGTCTCATTGAAAAGGTAAGTGATGGGTAAAAAATGCAAGGATTCATAGGCTCGCATTTCATCAAACATAACATGTGCATAAGTTGGAATCACAACAAGCAAGCAAATTAATTATGAAAACTGTTCCGGGTGTAATTCCAGAGCAGTTATTTGTTACCACCCGTGCTTGTAGAATGACGTCTTTGGTTGAATCCTCCTTGCGGTCTCCTGAAACAATGAACAAAATGAGGGCTCGGCTTTGGACCGAGCGAACTCACTCCGACGCTCAAGTCAGTAAACTTAGAGAGATAAGTTGTTGTTACTTGGTGAAGTATATATTGTAGAGAGATAAGGAAGATATTACCAGATGAATAGTGATTCTTAGGTTAAATTGTGGATCCCCTCCTCAATGAGAGTTGAGGAGTATTTATAGACTTTCACCTTTTTGTCACGTGGTGGCCAAGTGGCCAAGTGGCTAGCGGTGGAAAGACGATCTACCCCTCGGCCGAGGGACCCATGGTAGGCCAGCGGGCCTGTTGACTCACCGAGGGGTCTTGGATATGAGTTCGCGGATGTGTGCCTCGGGCGGCTTGTTGCCCCAGGGGGACCCAAGAGACAGCAGACGGTCCGCGTCGTCGGTTAAGCTGTCTAAGCCGTTGACTTGTTTGTGGATATCTTTGACCTTGCTCAATATGTTGATCGGTCAACAGTGCGAGAATATGCCCCATCAATTTGCCCCAGCGTAGTCTATGCCGTGGTATGGGCTCCGATGTATGTTGAGCGTATATTCTGCGCAAGTAAAAATTCTGCCCCGCTTCTTCTTCCTCGGCTTGATCGTATTATGGCCGTACCATATCCCCCTCCACATGGTTGTGTAATGGACATCCGATGTGGAAAAGGCAAATGACGCTGGCCGAGACCAGGGTGGAGAGTGCTTGGTTGTTTCGATTGCCCCCGGCGGGTGCTTTACGGCTTGGTTGATCATGTGGCCGGCGGAGAAACGGATACTTAGGAATTTGTTGAGGAAGATGAATAGGCAGAGAGATTTGAAGGGGGCGTGTTGAAGACGCTTGGTCATTGTTGCATTGATTGACGTTCAACTGTTGCAACGATTGATATTTCGTGGTTGCATGTCCGACACGTGTCCGTTTCTTGATTGGTCATGCGTTTCATGGGTCATTGTGCCCTGATTGGTCCTTCTTCATGGGCTTTCCCCTATAAATAGGGCAGTTAATCCCCGAAATTGGGCACCAATTTCATTTTCTCAAAAATTTTCTTCTTTCTAGCCCTCTTTGACGAAACTTCTCTCTAGCTTTCAGAATCATTACTCCGGCGTAGCATTTTTCTTCAAGGTAAACAAACAAATTTTTAACTTTTTCATTGTTAAGTTTTCGCTGTGAATCATGTCTTCTCTGATGCCGGTCCTAGTAACCGTGCGCCGGGGTTCCCCCGTCGCGTCTTGGACGAAGAGGAGGCACGGCCGCCGTCCCGCTAAGGTCCGGGGTCCTAGGTCGCCTTCTCCCGGTTGACCCGAAAGTTCGGAGGGTTGGGAGGACGATGATGAAGGCGATGAAGACTTTGATGATGACGGTGAGGAAAGGATTCCTTCAGTGTTGAGAGGTAGTTCATCATGGATCACGGCGAGGCCTGTAAGGTCCGCCTTGACCGTGGTTGGACCCATAAGTTCGCCAGTTGTTCCGGCGAGACATTTTTCGAGGGCCATTTTTTCTTTTGGTAGGGGATACAAAATTGTTATCCCCGAGGAGGGTCAGGCCGTTTGTTGCCCTCCACCAGGTTGCCGCGTATACATCCCAGCACTTGAAGTACGGGCTCCGATTTCCGTTGAATGACTATGTTATGGCCATCATTAGGGCCATGAATGTCGCCGTTGCCCAACTGCACCCGTTGGCTATTAGGACCATAGTCGGCTTTGTCTGGCTCTGTCTCTTCAAGGGGGAGGTCCCAACGGTTAATTTATTCCGTCGGCTTCACCACCTTCGACCGTCATTCCCTGGTCGCGTCGGATGGTACAGCGTGCAAATGGAGCCGGGTTACGTCTCCGTCGATAAGCTTACTTCTTGCAAAGACTGGAAAGATCGGTGGGTGTACGTTGAGGTCTTTGGATGACTATCCACGCCCTTGGTCCTTCCAAAGACGAAGTTAACTTGCGGTGCGAGACTAAGGCGGAGCATGATAAATGGGTCACCCGGAATAAGCTTAAGATGGACGCCAGCAAGGTCCCTCTTAATGAGGATGAGAGGTCAATTTGATGAGGCTTTTTGACGCGGACAAGAGTGGGGTGCGAAGAGATGGATTCCCCAACGCGATCATTCTTCGAGGATGAGTCGCTTTCCACGTCGGCCTCATACCGGCCCTAGCACGGGGTGAGTGGGGTCGGTGTGAGGCCCATCTTGGCTCTCCATGTTTCTGTTTCTTGAATTTCGATTTACTTCTAACTAACTCCTGCTTTGTTTCTTTTGCAGACCACTTTGGACCGGACCTGTCTGAGGATATCCTCCAAAGAATGGGCTGCACAAGGATAAGACCGTTGCTGATTTGCACCCTAAGGCTCTGGCCCGTGATCGCAGGACGTCGTCGAATGATCTGATGGATCAGCAGCTGAAAGGCCTGAATGTGGAGGCGGCCCAGGCGAAGGTTGCTAGTAACATGCCGCGCCGAACGCGGAAAACAAAGTCTTCGACGGCGACGGCGTCGACATCCGTTCCACCTTCCATCCCTTCAGTCCAGAAGGAGACGGTGGTGATCGTTGACATTACCGATGGGGGGGACTCCGATGCGGAGGGATCTCCCCTTGTCCGTAAAAGGAAAGAGTCCACCCCTGCTGCTGATGCGATGCTTGCCATCGCGCAACTCTCGCCGAGAGGAGATGCGTCCTCCGAGCAAGAAGGCCAAGCATGGTACAGATATATCCTGTGGCTCGGACTTAGCCGGTTCATTAGGCGTTCTCGATGACAAGCTCTCCGATATGTCCATGTATACCGACACGGATGTTTTAATTGATTTTTTTTTTTTTTTAGATCAACCGTCGGCGGCCCGTTCTCACTATGCGGCAATTAGAGAAGCGACCGAGAAGGCGGGTGATAGAAATGTCACCGTCGATTCCCTACTTCAGAAGGTTTCCCCCACCGAGCTTGTGGCGGAGGGGATGAGAATATGCAAGAGGTCGGCGAAATGGACTCGGCTAGCTCCCACATTATGAAGCAAGAGAAGACCATGGTGGAAGCGCCCCACGCTCGAGCGGCTAAGGCCGGAACTCGATGCGGCGAACGAGGAGGCTCGAGAGGGCCAAGGCCGAGGCTGAAGAGGCGTCCGTCTTGAGAGAAAACTCGGGAGGACGCTGAAAAGGAAGTCCTTCTTTGAGAGAGGCCAAGGCCGAGGTGCGGCGGTGAAGGCTGCTAAGCTGCTGGAGATGCGTGACCTTGTTCAGAAGCACGCCGACCTTTACCGTACGCAGAGGGACGAGTTTAGGGGCTTGTTCCAGGTCCAGGGGAAGGTGGTTCGGAACAAGGATGCTATCATCAGCCAAAGAGAGGAGGATATTGAGACGCTCCAAACCGTTATCCTCCCTAATATGTGCGCTCAATACAGGGACCTGGCCGAAGAAGCCGCCAGGGAAGTGATTGGGGAGCTCTTCCCTCTTGATGGCTCCTTTCCGTGGGACAAATTTGACGAGCTGTTTGATGATAAGCTCGAAGCTAAGGAGAAAGCCGCGGAGGAGAAGGCCAAGGAGGAGGTAAGGGTGAAGAAGGAGGAAGAGGCGGCCGCGGAGAAGGCAGCCCTTGCTGAGGAGGCTAAGGCGGCCAAAGAGGAAGCCGAGAGGATGAAGGCAGCTGAGGCCGCTGAGGCTGAGGCTGCCAAGAAGGCTGAGGCTGAGGCTGCTGAGAAAGCTGAGACGGCTGAGACAGCTTCTGGGTCGCCCATTAAGGACGATGTTGCTAACGCTGCTGATGGCAAGCAGCAACAGCATAGGGAGACGGGCGGTCGTCACCGAGCTCACCGGCGTCTCGGATAGCTTTAGCTGTTCGGGGGCCAATTATTAAGCCTTTCCTCCCTGCCATCTTTTGCCGCTTAAATGATATGTCTGTAACCTTTTGCCTTTCTTTTCCTTGTATTTTGTACAACTTTGGTAGGTTGTGTTTTGGCTTATCCTTATGGGGACGGCCGTCGTCTGCATTCTTCTCGTTTGTAATCTGTTATCATTTTTAATAAGAGTTTGCTTATTTTGCCTCTGGCTTGGCCGAGGTCTTTTCTTGTCTTCGTCTGAGTTGTCTTCTTACGTTATTAATTGAGCGCTTCTTTTGTTCCTACCTCGGCCTAACCGAGGCAGTTAGAATGCGTATCTCAACTGTGTTTAACGTTCCCATGACGTCTGCTTCCTTATAGTGATTGTCGTGGCGTCTACCTCTTGGAGTGACTGCTGCGGCGTCTACCTCTTGGGGTGACTGCCGTAGCGTCTACTTCTTGGGGTGACTGCCGTGGCGCCTATTTCTTGATGGTGACTGCCGTGGCGTCTACCTCTTGGAGTGACTGCTGCGGCGTCTACCTCTTGGGGTGACTGCCGTAGCGTCTACTTCTTGGGGTGACTGCCGTGGCGCTTATTTCTTGATGGTGATCTGCCGTGGCGTACGCTCTTGGAGTGACTTGCTGCGGCGTCTACCTCTTGGGGTGACTAACGTAGCGTCTACTTCTTGGGGTGATCGCCGTGGCGCCTATTTCTTGATGGTGATAGCCGTGTCTCTACCTCTTGGAGTGATTTCTGCGGCGTCTACCTCTTGGGGTGGCTAGTAGCGTCTACTTCTTGGGGTGATTTGCCGTTGCATCTGCTTCTTTGTTGTGACTATGGGGGAAAATGAACACTTTGATGGAAAACTTGGACGATTCTTCATTAGATATAAACATGCGTCGGGGTGCCCACAGTTGTCTTGGGCACCTCCGCCGCTATACAAAATTTTTCCGAGATTGTCAGTGTCCTAATGGCTCATCAAAGGTGCACCCTCCATGTCTATCAGCCGGTGTGTCTTGAGAGAGCGTCGGACACAGGGAATGCACTCGTATCCGGAAGGACTTAAATTTGGCGGTGTCGGCTTTTACCCTTTCCAGGTATCTTACCATCCCGTCGTCTCGAGCCTCACACTCTCCTCTCGATTTGGCTGGCCACCAACAAAGATGAGCATGTTTTCACCACGACGTGCTCCGCCCCAGCAGCCCTAGCTAACTCGACTCCATTTATCACCGCCTCGTATTCGGATTCGTTGTTTGAGGTCGAGAGGGTAAGTTTCAAGCGTGCTCGAACACGTCCCCGTTTGGGTGGTGATAAGAATGGCGACTCCCGAGCTGTTCGCCGTGGGGGACCCGTCGGTAGTTATTTCCCATACGCCGGATGCGGCTCTTCTTGGTCGGTCGGGGTTCCTTCACCATGCCGACGCGTCGGTATTCATCGGGTCGCCCTCTGCTGCAAGGATGGGCTCTTCCCCTTCCCGACTTCTTTGCCACTTTGAGGGATTGCATGTTGCACCCTCGCGGATATCCGGGTGTTGACCATCTCGTCCTTCTCGTCCTTGGAGACGAGCTTATGCGCTTCTCCCCGGTCCGAGACATACATCAGTGTCAGGGCCCGGATTGACATTACTACATCAGCCTCGCTCAGAGTGACGCGGCTATGAGGACGTTGTAGGCGGACGAGCCGTCAATGACTACGAACTCAGATAGGACATTCTTCGCCGCATTCCCTTCGTCGAACATCACCTAAGCGATCCCATCAACCCCGGGGTACCAGGCCGGCCGGAAAAATTGTACAACGGATTGGTGCGGGGCTCAAGTCTTCAACCTTCGGGCCGAGGTTGAGAAAGCACTCCACGAACATGATGTTCGTGTAGGCGCTGTGTCAATCGGGCACCTCTTGACCAAGTGGTTGGATATGTCCAAGTGGACTACAAGTGGGTCGCTGTGAGGGGCGATGACTCCCTCGTAGTCCTTCTTCCCAATAGTCATGTCGGGGATGTTGGTAGCGGGGACCGCTGTTTTGGGCACAAAGTTGATGGCCCGATACGGCTCGTTCGGTGCCGTTTGTGCCCATGAGCGGACCCACCGTTCTCGTTGTCCCCGATGACAACATGGATCACTCCTATCCGTTCAAAGACGGATTTCTTATTTGAACCGCGGCCTCGATCTTTTGGCCTTTGGCAACATACTTGCCAAGGCTCCCCTTCCGGATTAGCTCTTCAATGGCATTCTTCGAGATGCGGCGATTGTCGATAAGGTGACCGGTGTGGCGTGATATTCACGATGCTTGCTCGTGTCACCGTCCCCCTTCGGCTTGGGGGCCTTTCCCACTTCTCGCCCTCGTTCTTGCTCGGGCGAAGACCTCGGCGGCGATACGACCGGGGGGTGTGGCCATTGAACCGTTTACTGGTAGTACGATCCTGAACTCCCCGGCGCCCGCCGAGTTACGCTTCTCGGATCTATCGAGGCGTGACCTATTATTGTCACGGCGTCTTTCATCCGGGTTGTCCTCCCGGTGGCTCTTCTTCTCTGAGTGCCCAGCCTCGTTGTGGCCTACCCAGGTCTTGTGATAGTCTTCCACCTTGATGGCCTGGTCGGCCATCTTCCTAGCGGCGTCTAATCCCAAGCCGCCGCACTTGATGAGCTCGTTTTTAAGTCTCCCCTCGGGAGGCCTTTCATCAGCCGGAAGGTCCCATTTCATTGTTCGGCTCACGAATCTGTTGAACCTTGGCGTCGAACCTCTTTACATAGCTTCGGAGAGAATCGCCTCCCTCTCGCTTGATAGTCGGGAGGTCGATGTCTCCACGGCCCTCCTTTTATTGCAAAGAGTCTTTGGGCTAAGAAGGCGTCCCTTAGGTCGGCGTAACAAGATACCGAGCCGTCGGCGGCCCTTGTACCAACTCTGAGCCATCCCATGCAAGGTTGTTGGGAAGACTCGGCACCAGACTTCGTCGGGTTGCTCCCACACCGACATGTACGACTCAAAGGCCTCGGCATGGTCGGTGGGGTCGCTATCCCCTTTGTATGTGAACGCCGGCAACTTTAGCTTGGTTGGCACGGCGGTTTCAAGGACGTAGGCATTGAGGGGCTGTCTGACCACGTGTCGAACGACACGCGGCGATCGGCTCCTCGCATTCCTAGTCCGGCTCCTCTCCCCGTGACGGGAAGGGCTTCTTCTCCGACTCTGCTGAGTCGGGCTTCTTCTTCGACTCTGCTGAGTCAGGCTTCTTCTTCGACTCTGGCGAGTCGGACTTCTCTCACTCCTCTGAGGCAGGCCTCGTCGGTGTTGCGGCGACGCCGTCCTCCCGCGGGTCCGGGAAGGACTTGGGTCTACCACTAGCACTTTGGGCTCCTCCGGCGTCTTGACGGGGCCAGCTTCTTCCAGTGCTCCATTCAAGTCTCTTGGAGTCACATTACGGCCCTGGTCTCTGGACGGGTTCCGCCGCTCTTGTCGGTGTGACGGTGTGAGCCGACGTACTACTACCAATGAGGTCCGGGAGTAGCTTCAGTTTTGCTACATCGACCACATGTCCCATGATGGTGACTTGGTTGGCGGGCAGCGGCGTATCTGGTATTATTGGCATCCCGTACTCCGGTTGAATTACCCGGTGGGTGGAGGGCTGCGCAACTCCAGAATTGTGGACGGTATCATCTTGGTAGAATTCGGTTTCGTCAGTCACGAATACCTCTTGTTGTTTCGACATCTTCTTAGCTTTTTGGGTGGGTTTTTTTTTTTTTTTTTTTTTTTTTTTGGGAATGAATGTGACTAGCTTCTAGTATCTTTTCCCCACGAGACGGCGCCAATTGTTCCGGTGTAATTCCCGGAGCTTGATTATTTGTTACCACCCGTGCTTGTAGAATGACGTCTTTGGTTGAATCCTCCTTGCGGTCTCCTGAAACAATGAACAAACTGAGGGCTCGGCTTTGGACCGAGCGAACTCACTCCGACGCTCAAGTCAGTAAACTTAGAGAGATAAGTTGTTGTTACTTGGTGAAGTATATATTGTAGAGAGATAAGGAAGATATTACCAGATGAATAGTGATTCTTAGGTTAAATTGTGGATCCCCTCCTCAATGAGAGTTGAGGAGTATTTATAGACTTTCACCTTTTGTCACGTAGTGGCCAAGTGGCCAAGTGGCTAGCAGGTGGAAAGACTGATCTACCCCTCGACCGAGGGACCCATGGTAGGCCGGCGGGCCCTGTTGACTCACCGCCGAGGGGTCTTGGATATGAGTTCGCGGATGTGTGCCTCAGCTGGCTTGTTGCCCAGTACCGGACCCAAGAGACAGCGCAGACAGGCAGTGCGTCGGTTAAAAAATTTGTCTAAGCCGTTGACTTGCTATGGATATCTTTGACCTTGCTCAATATGTTGACTGGTCAGCGGGTGCAGAATATGCCCCATCAAAAACATATTAGATTAAGCATGAATCAATCCCCATGTTGGTTTCCCCTAATTCCCCATTAACCCTAGTTAAGGAAACTACTCACTCATTATCAAGTTTAACATGCTAACAAGGTTATCAGTCATACTAGCAAGGCAAAACATGATGAACAAATGAAGATGATTAACAATAATTAAAAAGGATTAAGAGGGAATTATACCTATAAAGATGATTCCAAATAATAAAGCAAAAAATAATAGAAGTACTCCATGATTGATGGAAGGTTGTCAATCCTCCAAATAAGCCCAAATAATCTTCTAATTACCCAAAATAAATGACAAACAATAGAGAAATTAAGGAAAGATTAAGAAATGAGATTTGTATTAATGCTAAATTAAGAGTTGATTACAAGATTGAGAGAGTATTAAGACTTGATTAGGATAAGATCAAGATGAGGTGCTAATCTAGGTAGCACAATGGGGTATTTATACTAGAGATTAGGTACAAAGATTAGGGTTACAAAAGGCTTAAATGACTATTAAGACCTTTTTGAAAAGTTGAGGAAGTGCTCCTCTCCAAGGAGATGCTCATCTCCGTTTTGGTAGTCTCCAGAAAATACGCTCGTGCGTCTAGGCAGTAGGCACGGTGGATTCTGTAAGGGAATCCGAGCGGATCAGGGGAGAGACGCTCGGATTGGTTGGCTTCAAGACGAGCGTCTTGGGATCGGGACGCTCGGATTGGTGGGCAGGGAGACACTCGGATTGGAAGGATGCCGCTTGGATCCTGGGTCAGGCACTTCTCTTTTCTTCTTTCCACAACAATCCTCGGGGATCTTGTTGAGGATGCAAGGATCCTTTCATCATTGCCCAATCTACTTTATTATCTACATAGGCCTTCTAGTATCGTCTTTCCTTTGATGCTTGGTCATTGAATTCGATCAATTTAGCTCCATTGTGCCATGAGAATGCAAGGTTTGCACTCCTCTCCTACCAAGGAAACAAAACCTCAAATAATTTGTAAAATGGGAAACTAAAGATAGTAAATGACCTAATTATGCACTAAAAAGCATAGGAACGAAGCCAATTCGGGGACTAAATATGCTCAAATATGAGTCACATCAATAATATAAACTCATTAAGCATGGATTCTACCCTCCAATTATTCCCTAATCCCCCATTAACCCTAACTAGAAGATTACTCACTACTCATCATGATTAGCATGTTACTAATGGTGTCATACATCATAACAAGGGAAACATGATGATCAAAGGAAGGTAAATAACAAAGGATTAACAAAATATTGAGTAGAGATTATGGAAATATACCAACTTAAGAGATGAACAAGATAAGGAAGAATAAAGAAGAAATCCTTGATTAGATGAAAAATTGTCACCCTCTTTAAGATTAACCCAAGAAATCTTCAATTACCAATATAGATCTAAGCCTAATTACAGAAAGATTAACTAAAGTTTTTAGTGCTAATACTAGTCTAAAGTGTTGTACCTTCTACTAATTACAAGAGGTTATTTATATTAAGTACAAGTTTAGGGTTATCTAAGGGCATAAATGAAGAATAGGCCCACAAAACGAATCCATCTCCTTGTAAGGCTCCAGTGCAGCTCGCGGGGGTTGGTTCGGGAATGGTGATCACTGCTCAAAAACTCGTTCGAGTTGCTGGTGAACTTGCTTGAGTTGAGTTTGAACTCGCTCGAGCTCGGCAAGGACTCATACGAGCTCACCTGGTTCTCCTCTCCCTTGTTTCTTGCTGCCCCATAATCCGTGGGGACTCATTTCGGCTCATGGGGATTGTCTATCATTGCCCAAAAACTTGGTTTATTTCACTATGGGTCTTTGGCCTTAGTCTTCGCTTGATGCTTGGTCGTTAGATGCTTCCATTTATCTCATAAATGCTCCATAAATGCGAGGTTTATATAAAAACCTCTCATCATGACGATAAACGCGCCTAATGCAATAAAAAGGCTCCTGCTTTGTATGTTTTAAACAGAAAAAAGGTTTTTGAGCCTCACAACCCAACTTATGGGTTAGAAGCAGCGACAACTGAATTATTAATCCCCAGGAACTCTGAAGCCCAATTAAAAATAGTGAGCCAATTATGCCAAACAAGTACGGAGCAACATATAGGATTAAGAAAATATAATCAAAGAATAGTTGGTTCCAATATTCTGTGTGGTGAATAGTAATTTGTCAGCTCACAGAATCCCATACACCCGAGACCACAAGATAATAAGAATGAATAACCAAAATCTTATATAAAAATGTGAAAAAAAAAACAGAAAAGAAAAATAGCAACATATAAGAGTATGAGACATTCAGGTCAACCTCAGTGGCATTCATCATACTTCTGAAGTAAATGTGTCTGCCAAAAGTGGAACTGAAAACGGGTTTTCGGGGACTTCTTAATCAGAAAATAGCATAAGTAAACACCAAATATAAAACATTGAAATAAAGTAACAGTGCAGAAAGTCTCAAAAATAGAATTTGATAGAAGAAACAAAATATTAAGAACCTTAAAGATAACAACCCGGAGAAGAAAATAAATCCATGTAGCTGTATTTAATCAAGCTCGCATCCTGTCTTACATTTTTTTTAGATTTTAGCATGTTCAAGATAAACTTCGATTCGGTGGCCGGGAAAAACAAACCATTGAGCACCCCCTCTACTCTTTCTAGTTCACTAGTCTTTTAGCATCATCAGAAGCCGCTACAAATATAGAAGATGAGCATCAGTTCCCATTTTAGTCTAAAAGTAAACTACACACCTTGTGGTTTTAAGCCATTCACTATTAAATGATCTAGAAGTAGAAAGATATTCAGTTGGAACGCATAAAATTAACATATCTATGAAATTCTCTTAATAAGGATGAAAATTTTTGATACACACCAGAAAAACAAACGTCAGCACAAACAAAAGACTCTTTAACTAAAATTAAGTGTACTTGTATACAAAAGTCGAATGGTATATGTAGTAGCCCGCCTCGTCTTAGTGTCTTTGCCTTCAAAACTAAACGCCTTTACTAAAAAATTACCTAGAAAATGATATGACGTAAGTTTCAAGCAAATTGCACAAGAGTCTACATTAGTTTAAATACCAAATAATGTCACCCTACTCCTAATACCTGCTATGTTAACTTCAGATAATCAAATTTTGAGATGACTGTCATTAAAATTATCAACCTTATGCTCAGCAATTTTGGTTTCCTTATCAGCATGAATAATCTGTCTATTATTCATCAACCGACATTGTTTATGAGAGCTAAAACGGGAAGTAAAATTTTAAAATATCACATTACACCTTCCCTTTAGTAGAAAAAAATGTAGACAACCATTAATAAAAGTAAACAATCCAATTTCCAACCAGAAAGACAAACAAAGCATTATGATACATGTTGGCATGGATAAAAAAAAATTTTACAATAAATCTTATTCATACTATTTTTTTTCATCCATACTACACTGATACATGCTCAAGGACATGCAACTCAACCATCCATAAACACCAAATTGTCAAACACACATTAAAAAACCTCCTCAAAGAACCCCATTTAGCATGAAGACCATGATAAAGATGACTTGTAATCAAAATAATGAGAAGCACTTATAAATATAAGTTTTAGGTATATAACCCGTCCTTGCTATTCTGCTTTCTTCCATCCATTAATCTTAAAGCATTGCATCAACACCATTCTTGTAAATCAAACATAAACAAACCTTTCAAGCTTTGAACCAAGACTTTATCAGCACATAATTTTTGTGCCCAACATACCCATTTCATAACATCCATATTAAAGGAGATAAAAGAAGGACTTATAATCAAAAGTGGATGAAACCACTTAGATCTGAAAAATTCCGAGCAAAATTTTTTTAATTTGAACTGAAATTTCCCAGCAGAATCAAATGCATAATGAATATGAAATAATATGTCTGGTTCGGAAATAACTTTAGTTAAACTATCGTATCTAAATAAGAAAGGACTTGAGCAAAACGTACAAAATAGGAAGCAAAAGAAACAGTACCAGTTCCTTGAACAACTTAGCCATGGACCAGAACTCAAATCTATAAGAAACTGATTGCTTGATTATTATTCATCAGATTAAAAGGTTGTAGACACCTCAAAATGTCTACTTAGCGTTACGGGTACCCGATGATGAGGCTCAAATTTAATGACTAAATGAAAATTGACAATGTTATAATTAAAGGCTCTTTACACTTATTTCCAGAAAAATCATTCAAAATGGCATAAAACTGATTCAAAGCCGTGTGTTTTTAACAACCCATTTCAAAAGGCCAACACCTTTATCGAACCGCAGTTTCTAGCAATAACAAATACGTAGTCCAAAGTTAAGTTAGTTTAAAATACGTACAGTTTGAGCCCATTACACTCGAATGACTCGATGTATACAAACTAATTAAAAATTAGAAGATAAGATTGTTTTCCAAACTTCTCATGTGGCATGCAAACAAAGGAAGACGACAAGGATTCAAAGTATTGCTGGCATTAAGATAGCAAGTGATAGGACACCACTCTTAAGTTTTAAAATACGTACAAAACTCAATCCATTGACGGGTTCCTAATCTGAGTGTAACTCCCACCCAGCTATTATAAATACGTACCTCGTCACTTTCATCGGGGGGACGAACATAAATAATTCCAAGAGGACGAAAATATACGAGTTCAAATTCAATACCATAATTCTATACTCTTATACACCGTCTCAAATATATAATCCCAGTTCCCACTTTCAAATCAAACCACATACATTAAATTGTCCCAATTCTATATAAGCGCGTAAAAATGCCATAATTTACTTACAAAAAGTCGAAATTCATTAATAGTCAACATCCACATAAAGGCCGAGGTCAGGATTCATTAAGTTTTTCTTTACTTTTTATTTTTATCTAATTCTTTTATTGTCTTTTATTTATTTATTTTTTCTATTTATTGTATTGACTAACCTAGTTTATTTATCTTTGTATATAATTTGTATTGTTTTTCCTTATTCTTATCACTAAATTTCGTCAAATATATAATATTACAAATAAATAGTAAGTAAATCATTTGATGAAGCGATCCAAGGTGCTTAACACCTTCCCCACCGTACCTTTACCCCCGAATACGCAATCTTTGGTTCAGGACGGAGTGACGGATCAGTCCCATTCCATGGATCAAAAGGGGCCTTTTTTTCCGTTAACTTATTTTTGTACGTTTTTTTATAAAACCTACTGGCGACTCCACCTATTTACTTATTTTCGAAAAAAAACATTTCTTTTTCTTTCTTTACAATTTTCTATTTTCCAATTTCTTTTTTAACTCATTCATGATCCATATAGAAATCTTATATATCGTCTCACACAGCGAGTCTTTCCATCAATTTCAAAATAATTATCACAAATTTCTATTTCTAGACTTTAATGTGATATCCACCGTCACTCTTTGGTTTCTCTTGCATGGAAAAAAATCTACAATTGCATTAGTGAGCACATTATGCAGTGTGTTTGGCAATTGGCAATTTGTACTTGAATGAACATTCGTACCAATGTATCTTAATCTCATCATTAATTTTGCCACTAATAATTTTTTTCATGTAAGACATTTAACGTGTCAGTGTAAAATAGGACCATTCAAGTCTTCTCTGAGTTACATAAATAAATAAATACGAGCATATGTCATTTTTATTAATAACTTGTTCTACTTTTTACCCTTAACTAGTGTAATAGACTTGAAATACTTTAGGGCGTATGTCTTTAGTATAGATCAATCGACCTCTTAGAATCAGCCTGAACGAGGGCGTGCATTTGACCACCTTTTCCATCTCCTGTGGTGTGATAATTCCTTGATCGTCGTGTCTCTAGCTAGGTGACCAATAGGTTTGGAGACTCAATCTTTCTACCCGATTCGTCAAATGACTACCAATCTAAATGAGCACAACTCTATCTAGCCGATTCGTCAACTTCCCATATTTCAAATGACTACCAAATGAGCAAAACTCTCTATCTATCAGAGTTGTCAATTTTCCATATCTCAAATGACTACTAGATAAGCACAAAAACACATATGATCGACCATTTTTGCAAATATTGTCATCCATTCCCATTAGTGCTAGAAAATTAGCTCAAAAATATTCAACCCAGATTCATAGTACACTCGTGGCCGAACATATCAAATAAAACACGGGAGCGCACACTCCATGCCCTTAAAATAAGGGAGGTGACCACTAGTCCCTTAGAATGAGCTTAAGATGTGAGTAAAAGTACCAATACAAGCTCAAAAATATTTACACCAAAGACTCTCATGAGTCAACAAAAATTCCAGTCAAAGTTGCAATCAAGTCCAGCGACAAAAGTGTCAAAAAGTCAAAGACAAAAAACTATGATCTCAAATAGATATAACTCCAATGTCAAAAGTCTCATAAATTATTAAGACAAAAAAATTCCATCCAAAGCTGCAATCAAATCCAATGTCAAAGTCTCAAAAATTCACAAGGCAAAAAAAACAATTCCAGTCAAAATTGCAATTTAATTGCAGAGTAGTCACTTTTTCATCTTTCAGACGAGTCAATCCACAGTTTCATTGTCTCTGATGCGTTTCTAATATATGATGTTTTTCACCTCATTTCACACGCATTTCAGAGCTCAATTAGTAGTTTATTCTACTATTTCTCCTATTTCCGTCTACTTTTGTGTTTTTGTGTGATATTGCAGAAATATGAAGATTTCAGCGGAAAATGAGCCAAATCCGTCCCTAAGTGTTTAGCATAGCATTTGACATGAAGGGAAAGCTTGAGGAATGAACTTGGTGCGCGTTTCAAGGCTTAAAAGATAGCAAAAGCATGGTTGCGTACAAGTTGCAAAGCATTTGACAAGCGAAGAAGCACTTCACGATATTGCAGCCTGCTTCAGATGGCTATATCTTGAGTTATAAAGTAGATAATCGAGTAATTCCAATTGGAGGTGAAAGCTTATCCTTTTTTCTTTCCAACGCCGCATAGAATGCCTGATTTGACCAAGTAACGAATAAATGGCAGCTATTTTAAGATCGGTGCGCGCTGTAGGAATCGTCAGAATGCATTACTGTACAGCGCTCTTGGTCGATCGACTGGTCCAAGTGGTCGATCGACCACCCCACGAGCTGATGCGCAAATTAAAAGACGAGGAAGCCCATTGTAATTAGGTTTAGGAATAAGGGTTTTACGTGACATTCCTATATAACGTAACTCCTTCATATTCATTAATCTATCATTGATTAGCTTAGTTTAAATCAGTTCCTATCATACATTCATTATTCGTAGTTTAGAATTCTCATTAACGTTCGTACCTTATTTGCTTTCGGATTCATCTTGTTCCTTTGCATTGGTAATTCTAATCTTTAATTTCAGTACTGTTTTAAATGTTTCGTAGTATTAATTCTTGCTAGATAGAATCCCAAAGCCCTAGTTATAGTTTTTCTGTGAGTTTATTCATTCAATATTTCAATTATGCAATTTTCTATGCTTATTATCAAATTAGTTTTCGTTATTAATTCCATTATGTCTAGCTAAATACCCTTTGCTCAGATGTAGGGGAGCTATAGCGTAGATGGCATAAATTATAGGCGATTTTGATTCACGGTATGGTCGATCGACCAGTACCCCTGGTCGATCGACTGGTTACCCGTCTGGTTTTGCTTTTTTTGTTTAGTTAAGTGCTTTATCTTTCAATGAGACCAAGAGGAGACTTGATAGATGCTCAAATTTGACCATCCCGTAGATCGAGAGATAGGAATGGACAATAATTAACGAATTAAAACGACTAAATTGCTAAGATCGAGAGATAACGTGATTTAGTTTGCATTAGGAATCATTAATCAAGAACGAGAGTTAGTATTAATGAGACTTAGGGATTAGTAGCATAGGCCGAGAGGTAGTTACTATTTAACATGGACCGAGAGGACTTGTTTTTCCCTTCCTTCGCGACCGTATTTCGAAGTTGCCTAGGATTATGTGCCATCGCAGCTATAGTCAACCGACCGTCTTAGCATTTCTTTTATTATCGTTTACATCCCTATTTACTTTTATTTGTTTATTTGGTTATTTAGACTTAATTCATATCAAAACCCTCCTCACTTTTACCGATAGACTGAAATATAAAGCAACTATTATCTCCCAACCTCCCTGCGGATCGACCCTTACTACCACTTGCTAGTTGTAGTTTGGTTATTATAAATATTATTTTTGGTGCACACAACGATAGGTATCAGTCTCCAATACTCTTGGGACGATCCTTTCATTCATTTAGGTGAGTGAGAGAGGCACACGGGTATCCAGTGTCTTCTAACACCATAGAACCTTCTACTCCATTCCATTTATCACCCTCGTTTAGCATCTAAGACTTCGGGGGATGTACACTAAGTTTATACGGTCACATAAGTATTTTGTTTCTATGGTATTAGTTTTGCTTAATTAGTAGAGCTTGTTACTTTAAAGAGGGCAAAACTCATCAAAAATAACTCAAATTCACATGTCAAATAAAAAATGATAAATATTCTCCACAGCAGAGAAGTTGTGAGTTACTTCTAGAGTAACATTGTCCAATCTATGTCCAGTCCTTCTACTTGGATCACATTTGGGTCAGACCCCATGTTTTTCAAAATCTTTTCAAAAAAGAATCTCATTTCAAATGTTTTCAAAAAATAACATTTTTTTGCATCATATCTAGGACATGCATTTGCATTTTAGGTGTCATATATTTGTCACTAACTACTTCAGTTGACTACTTTGTGACCATTCATCTTCTAGAATCATCCAAAGTGGGGGGCTTCTCATAAAGTCTCATTTTTCTTGTAATAAAATTTTGCCAGTTTCAAAATCAATCAATTCTCCAGCTCTTTTCGTGAAATAAAATTTTACAATCCTCAAATCAGCTTCGTTTTCAAAATAAAATTTTGAAATCCTTTGGTCGGCAGGCTCTGACATGCATTTAAGTTCTTAAAATAAAATATTTTTTGAACTTCTCTTTTTGCGAAATTAAATTTTGCAATCAACAAGCCCTTTTCATGAAATAAAATTTTACGATCTCATCCATCCTTTGAGTTCTTAAAATAAAATTTTGTGAACTTCCCCTTTTGCGAAATAAAATTTTGCAATTTTCAAATCAATTGGTCGGCAGGCCCTGACATGCATTTGAGTTCTTAAAATAAATTTTTCTAAACTTCCCCTTTTGCGAAATAAAATTTTGCAATTTAAAATTGGTCGGCAGGCCCTGACATGCATTTGAGTTCTTAAAATAAAATTTTATGAACTTATCCTTTTTGCGAAATAAAATTTTGCAATTTTCAAATCAATTGGTCGGCAGGCCCTGACATGTATTTGAGTTCTTGAAATAAAATTTTCTGAACTTGCCCTTTTTGCGAAATAAAATTTTGCAATTTTCAAACTTATCGGTCGGCGGGCCTTGACACGCATCTATGTTTGTAAAATAAAATTTTACATTCTATTCCTTTTTTCAAAATAAAATTTTGAATTCTTTGGTCAGCAGGCCCTGACAAGCATCTAGGTTCTTAAAATAAAATTTTTTGAACTTAGCCTTTTGCGAAATAAAATTTTGCAAATCCTAGTTTGTAAAATCAAATTTTACATTCTATTCCCTTTTCAAAATAAAATTTTGAATCCTCGGTCGGCGGGCCCTGACACGCAATCGAGCTTATGAAATCAAATTTTGCAAGTTCATTCTTAAGCTAAATAAAGTTTAGCTATACCAGATTCCAGGACAAATTTAAACAAAGTTTGGCTACTTGAGATCGGACAAAGAAAAAACAAAGTTTTACTTTACTGAGATTCCGGCCGTGAAACAATGTTTTGCCATGCCAGTATCCAGATTGGTGAAACAAAGTTTTACCAGCTTCATTCAAGATTAATAAAACAAATTTTTGCTAACCCAGTCCCAGATTCTAGCTACTCCAGACATGTAATATAAGAGGCCCAGGTACGTTTCTTATCCTTTATCTGTCCCGACCGGAATACTTTGACCTTCGTCTTACTCAGACTCGGTCAAAGTGGGGGCTTCTGTAGACACCTCAAAATGTCTACTTAGCCTTACGGGTACTCGATGATGAGCCTCAAATTTAATGACTAAATGAAAATTGACAATGTTATAATTAAAAGCTCTTTACACTTATTTCCTGAAAAATCATTCAAAATGGCATAAAATTGATTCAAAGCCGTGTGTTTTTAACAACCCATTTCAAAAGGCCCAACACCTTTATCGAACCGCAGTTTCTAGCTATAACAAATACGTAGTCCAAAGTTAAGTTAGTTTAAAATACGTACAGTCTGAGCCCATTACACTCGAATGACTCGATGTATACAAACTAATTAAAAATTAGAAGATGAGATTGTTTTCCAAACTTTTCATGTGGCATGCAAACAAAGGAAGACGACAAGGATTCGAAGTATTGCTGGCATTAAGATAGCAAGTGATAGGACACCACTCTTAAGTTTTAAAATACGTACAAAACTCTATCCATTGACGGGTTCCTAATCTGAGTGTAACTCCCACCCAGCTATTATAAATACGTACCTCGTCACTTTCATCGGGGGGACGAACAGAAATAATTCCAAGAGGACGAAATACAAGGAGCCACACGAAAATATACGAGATCAAATTCAATACCATAATTCTATACTCTTATACACCGTCTCAAATATACAATCTCAGTTCCCACTTTCAAATCAAACCACATACATTAAACTGTCCCAATTTCATATAAGCGCATAAGAGCCAATAATTTACGACAAAGTCGAAATTCATTAATAGTCAACATCCACATAAATGCGAATGCAAGATTCAAATAAGTTTTTCTTTACTTTTTATTTTTTATCTAATTCTTTTATTGTCTTTTATTTATTTATTTTTTCTATTTATTGTATTGACTAACCTAGTTTATTTATCTTTGTATATAATTTGTATTGTTTTTCCTTATTCTTATCGCTAAATTTCGTCAAATATATAATATTAAAAATAAATAGTAGAGGCCGTTAGTTTGATGGGCGGTCCGGGTGCCTAACACCTTCCCTGACCGTACCTTTACCCCCGAATACACAATCTTTGGTTCAGGCCGGAGTGACGGATCAGTCCCCATTCCAGGGATCAAAAGGAGCCTTTTTTTCCGTTAACTTATTTTTGTACGTTTTTTATAAAACCTACTGGCGACTCCACCTATTTACTTATTTTCGAAAAAAGAGAATTTTTCAGGGATCTCACAAGGGTACATAAATACATGCCAATACAATATTCTAGAGACTCAGTTACCATAACTACATGCTATAATTAAGGGTCAAAGATATACACAATATCGTAAATATAGGAACCAAATATTTACATATTCTAATACACCCCCTCAGTCGAAGCGGAAGAAGGGTGTATGCAGAGACTTGAGCAGAAGTCTTCAAATAGCGGGCTAGGGAGACCTTTAGTAAAAATATTAGCATACTGATAACGAGATGGCACGTGAAGGACATGAACTTGGCCAAGAGCGACTTTCTCACGAACAAAGTGAAAATCCATTTCGATATGTTTAGTCCTTTGGTGATTGACGGGATTGCCGGAGAGGTATACGGCACTGACGTTGTCAAAATAAACAACAGTGGCTTTGGTGATAGGGTAATGAACCTTGAGAAGTAAATTCCTAAGCCAACGGGATTCGGCTACAATATTAGAAACACCCCGGTATTTGGCCTTAGCACTCGAGCGAGATAGGGTAGCTTGTTGTTTTGAGGACCAAGAGATGAGGTTATCACCCAAATATACACAATAGCCAGAAGTAAAATGATGGGACTCGGGGCAGCCACCCCAGTCCCCGTCACTATAAGCGATCAATTTAGAAACCGTCGAAGTGGTGACGTGGAGACCAAATTGTTTGGTACCTTGAATGTACCAAATGATGCGAGTAAAGGCAGAAAGATGAGCGGTCCGAGGGTCATGCATATGAAGGAATATTTGTTGAACAACATAGGAAATATCGGGCTGGGTAAAAGTTAAATATTGCAATGCCCCTGCAAGGGACTGATAAATGGTGGGATCATCAATCTTGTCACCGAATTCGGCACTGAGCTTTGATTTAGTGTCAACGGGAGTACGAGCAGGTTTGCAATTTGACATCTTGGCACGGGACAAGATCTCCTCGGCATATTTTTGTTGGTGAAGGAAAAGACCATATTCACTGCGAACGGCCAAGATTCCGATGAAGTAATTGAGGGGACCCAGATCGGACATGGAAACATGAGACTGCAATTGTTGAATGATGTTATCTCGGAGAGAGTTAGAGGATGTAGCCAGGATAAATCATCAATATAGAGAAGGATATAAGCAGCGTTCGTACCTTATCGGAAAATGAAGAGAGAGTTGTCGCATATGCTATGAGAAAATCCGATCGTGGAGACAAATTGAGCAAACCTTTGATACCAAGCTCGGGGAGCCTTTGTTAGGCCGTATAGAGACTTCTGAAGAAGACAAGCATGGTCGGGATAGTTGATATCCTGAAACCCGGGAGGTTGATGTATATAAATGGTCTTGGCAAGCTTACCATGGAGGAAAGCATTTTTGACATCCAGTTGGCGAATGGGCCATTTCTTTGATTCGGCAATGCTAAGGATAGTGTGGATAGTGGCCGGTTTGCCAACTGGGCTAAAAGTCTCATCACAATCAATTCCCACCTATTGAGACCTGCCATTAACAACAAGACGAGCATTATACCGCTCCAAGTAGCCGTTAGATTTGAACTTATGTTTGAAAAGCCATATACACCACGTAAGATTAACATTATTAGGACGAGGAACCAAGACCCAAGTCTTATTTTTAAGTAGAGCAACGAATTCATCGGTCATGGCCTGTTTCCAATTCGGGTTGTGAAGGAAGGTTAGGGATTTTTTGGTATGGGAGATAGTGTAGTGGTGACGGAGAGGTCAAATAATGGCTTTGGTCTAAAAATACCATATTTGGCTCAGGTTGCCATTTCAGGTGAGGGAATGACAAGTGTGATGGGGGAAGATGTGGAGGAGGTTGCGTCCGAGTGAGGGGAGACCGTGGGGGAGGTAAAAGGGGAGACCGTAGGGGAGGTGTTGGGCGAGACCGTAGGGGAGGCTGGTGGGGTGGTAGGTCTAGCTGGGGTTATGGTCGTTGGTTGTTGTGAGTGTAGGAGATGTGTCGTATATGGGGAGGTGTCGCTGTCTAAAAATAAGTAAGAGGACTCGGGTATGGTAGGTGTCGTAGCAAATGGGAAAATTGACTCGTTAAATGTAACATGTCGAGTAGTAAAAATCTTACGAGAGGACTTATCATATCATAGATAGCCACGATGTTGCGACGGGTAGCCAATAAAGACACATGGTGTAGCCCGAGCGTCAAGCTTGTGAATAGTAGAAGAGGGTAGATGTGGATAGTACAAGCATCCAAAAGTTCAAAGATGAGAATAAGAAGGGGTTCGTAAATATAGGCTAGAAGTTAGTGAGACGAATTTGTTAGCCTTGCTTGGGAATATGTTATGGATATAGGTGGCTACAGAAAGGGCATGATGCCACATTGATTATGCATAACAGTAGAGTGCGGA
Source organism: Silene latifolia (assembly GCF_048544455.1). Classification (NCBI taxonomy): domain Eukaryota; kingdom Viridiplantae; phylum Streptophyta; class Magnoliopsida; order Caryophyllales; family Caryophyllaceae; genus Silene; species Silene latifolia. The sequence goes on along the minus strand of NC_133538.1, from coordinate 294,734,133 downwards.
CCATGTCATTAATTGTACGTATTTTGCGCTCATCCTTACTATTGATGGCACGTAACAGGAGAGACGGAATACCATTCCCTTTTTTTGAAAAAATTGTGGAAGTGAGAATTGTCATATTCGCGACCATTCTCGCATTGAAGATTTTTAATGGGTCGATTGAATTGAGTGTGATTTAAAGCATGGAATTTGCTAAAAATACTAAAAACCTCAGATTTATGTTTAATGGGAAATGTCCATAGAAAGTTTGTAAAATCATCCAGAAAAAAACATAATACTGATGACCCATAGCGCTAATGACGGGAGAAGTCCATAAATCACTGGGTACGATATCAAACGGGAAAATAGTATTTGAAGTAGATAAAGAAAAGGGCAATTTAACATGTTTACCTAGCCGACACGAATGACAAAAAAAATTTGAAGATGCATTGGAGGAAATAAAATTATTATTGCGTAAAAGACTAAAAATAGTCGGTCCAGGATGGCCTAAGCAATCATGCCATGTTGGAGCTGAGATGGCAACAATAGCTTGTGGTGAGGCAGAGGTTGGAGTGGGCGACTTGAATAAGGGGTAAAGATCGTCCGTGCTACTGCGTCCCATTAGTGGCTTCCCCATCTCTAAGTCCTTCACGGTAAAACCAAAAGGGTCAAACTCAACAGAAATATTATTATCGGGGGTAAATTTCCGAACGGAGACAAGATTTTTAATAATGTTAGGGGCATGAAGAACATTTTGTAATAGGAGAGGGAGCAAGGGAGACGGTAAGATTTTGGCACCACAACCGAGAATGGGAATTTCAGTACCAATTCCGACTACTATTTTCCGACCATTACTCAAATTAAAATAAGAATCAAGGGTACCATCGTTTGACGTCATATAGGATGATGCACCAGTGTCCATGTACCAGTTGTCATCGGGTTGTTGCAGCGTGATTGTTTGCATAGCAGATGCGATATCAGTTGGTACCAATGCTCCTTGTGGGACCCCAGCCGACCGGGATTGAACAAAGAAGGATTGAGGATACGGGCAAAAAATGTAATACCCGCCCCGTTAGGGACCCGTTGACTAGTCGTTAACTGACCTTAGACACATGGTAGACCCTTGAGAACCTTTCATACAATCGGACTTAGTACTTGGTGACCTTTAGAAGTGGGGACTCGATCTAGCGTAGGCTACTCGATTGAGTAGTCTAGTAACTCGATCGAGTAGAGGCCACTCGGTCGAGTTTGGCAGTTTCAGTGATAAGTTATAAATCATGAAGACGTAAAGCCCAAATCAGTTTTTCATTTCTTCTTTCCTAAACCTAATCGACGATATGCTTTCTGCCTCACAAACCTTCAACCTTTTGAGACCCTCTACACTTAGAGACACCATAGGGATGGAGATTTGAGTCAGGTAGTGGTCTTATCGCCGGAATGCCGAGCATAGGTAAGTCATCATCATCATACCTAGGTTTGTTTGTGGTTATGCTTGTGTGTAATAGGGTTTCCTCTACTGGTTGTGATAGGTGTGGATGGAGTTTGTCTCATTGTCCTTTGGTCGTATGCGGTGTTGCTGCTAATTGCTAAAAATAGGCTTTCCTACTCAGTACTGTTGATTGATTGTCATGCGTGGTGTGTAGTATTGTAGATTGTGTGATAGAAATATTGTGTTTTTGTACGCGGTGCATCCCTGGCTGAGTTGAGTCATCGTCAGTAATGGCTTCGCCATTGATTCGCCCCTTGTGTTTCCCGTCACAAGGGGATGTGCACATTAATGGACATGAGTTATTTGCTCGATGGAGATGAGCGGGGCTTAGGTGGGAAAGGCTGCGGTTCCCCATTGGCAATGTGGAATATCTGTTGCGATGGATATTCTGGCAGGACTTTACCTTCGGGTTAGTTAAATGACTGATGGATGATTGGAGTTGGAGATGGATGTGTGTATGTTGTACCTTGTGTTGTGTGTTTTCTTCAGTTACTGAACTTGTGTGGTTTTATTTGTCTTTTTTCTTTTTATGTGTCTGTCGTGATCTGGTATGGTGAACAGTCAGTCTTAGCAGGTATTGATATGTGGAGCTTAGCCGGGAGCGTCGGAGGGATGAGTCTTTCACTGAGTCTTGGCATGGAGTAGCATCACCATAGTTGATAGTTGTTGTTGATCAGTTGTATCTTTTCTTTTGTTAAGTTAATTTGTAATAAACTTTAAATAGTTCTTTTATTGACATCATGATAGACTTTTCCTCGGGCAACCGAGATGGTAATGCCCGTATCTGCTAGGGAAGGTCTTGTTAAGGCTCCTTGGTAGATGGGGTATTACAAAGTGGTATCAGAGCGACTATTTTGGAACCTGTAACCAATGAACATAATGAACGTGGTGAGTCTAATAAAATGAACCTGGTGTATGTGTGTTGGGAGCCCCTTGAATTGCTTGATTTTGGGTGAGATGGCGCTCTCATTCCAAAATCCCGGCCCCAATATGCTTAGGCCAGCCACTTCGAATGGGGATATGGAGTCGGGAATTCTGTGACTGTGTGTGTAATATGTGATATATATATACATATATATCAAGGTAATGTCTTGTGTGTAGATGATAGAACATGTGATGCGTAACTGCTTATATAGTTGTATATGCGTAAATGTGTGGATGGACGGTAAGGTGTAATGCAAGTATACATGTAATGTAAGTATAAATAAGGCTATTAGGTGATATGTAAGTGATAATTGATTTACGGGTTTGTAATGTTTGATAAAATTGTATGAACATGTATGTTGTGTTGTAATGAAGAATTCGATACGCATATGAATAGGGTATAATACTGTTATCGATATGGGTGAGTATGTCGATTAAAGTATGTAATGTCAAAATCGAATTGTATGTTGTTTCAAAGGTAATAGAGTAGAGCTATAATGTTTAATTGCGGTAGTTGTGTTATATGAAAAGTAATGGTAATCTATAGTAGTAGTATAGAGATAATAAGTGATGAGTTCTAAGTATACCTTAGACTCCGAACGATTTGTTGTTTTGCAGGAACGACCAAACAATTCGTAATCTTTCGTTGAGTATTTTGACTTACTCGACCGAGTACGAAGGACTACTCGACTGAGTAGGCCTTTTGATAGAAAAAAGAATCAATGTTAATTGTACCAACATCAAAACTCGACCGAGCAACATCAACTCGATCGAGTAGAGGCTATTCGATCGAGTACCTCAGATACTCGATCGAGTATCACTGCTATAGTACACCGGTTTCTTAAAAGAATTTTCGAGCCTATAACTTCATTCTCCTCATTCTTTTCTTCTTATTTCCTATTTCAAAACCTAAAAACTCTGTTAATATTCTTTCTCTACCAAAACTTGGTGTATTTGTGCTTGGTTTTCTTCCAAATCCTTCAAGTTCATCCATCAATTTCGTTTGCAAACTTATTCAAGGTAAATCTTTTCTTTGATTTTAAAGTATTTTGAAAGCATGTTTTGGTGTTGGATTTTCTGAAATTTCGGTTTATACCCTAATTTTTTATTGTAATTGTTGTACTTTGATAGAAACTACCTTGAATCATTGTTATTGATGTTAGGAATTACAAATTAAGCCCGATTTGTGACTATCTACCTGGATTTTTCTAGGGTTTGCCCCAAATTTTCGATTTTCTTCATCAAATCCCTTTTAAGGTGTTGAAAAAGGGTAAGGGATGTTAGAAGTATCATATTTGGTGCTTGATTTTGGTTATTTTCATCAAAAAATTCGTCTTAAAACTCTGTCTTAAAAGTGCACAAAGCTGAAATTTTGTCCCAATTCCTCAACAATAATCGACTTACTAAGCCTGTTTTTGGTAGAAATTCAGTCCGATTACTTCTATTACTTGTTTAAACTTCATATTTTGGAAATTTTAAACCATCTTTTATGAATTGTGAAGGGTAAGAGGAATTGACAAAATCTTGTTTTGTCTCCAATTTTTCATGTTTTAGCAAGAAAATCCGTCTTAAGCATCACCTTCATCATATTGTAGACATGGGCCACACCGCGGCGTGCGCAGGCGGCGCTTGAAATAAGCGGGCATTTGTGGAGTCGCCACCAATTTTAATGGAAAATTGGAACCGTTCGAATACCTCGTGCCATGTCAAGACACAAAGTAGTGACATGAACACTAAGAACTCGTTACCCTTAGCATTCTATGTCTAGAATGACTCTCGTGGATGCCAATGAACACGGATGTTCACAAAGATCTGGAGTAAGGGGTGAGGGTATATATTAGGAAGTCCTTTTAATGAACACCTAATCCCACCCGCCTCGATAGCGGCCTCCACTAATGATTAGGGAAGTTGTTCATATTTGATGTGTCGTCGATTATATGCATGCAATGCAACAAACAGTAGATTAATCCTAGCATGTGAGATTAAACTAGGTCGGTTGACACATAATTTAGCAAACAATTGAGTCGAAGTTGATGTTAGATTAATTATATGTGGAAAAACAAGGAAATAAATCATACAAGAGCGATAAACAAACGGTAACTAAATTACAATAATTAAAATTACAAGGATTACAATGGTTTAATTGATTTACGTCAAAAATATACTTGAGACGGAATTTTGAAGATGAAGGTAAAGAAAAATGAAAGGGTTAGAATTAAAGCGATAAAATAGGTCAAATTAGGGGCGATATTACGATTAATAGTTAATTAAACACGTAATTAGAGACTACGTCAAGGCGAAAAGGAGTTCAGGGACAAAAATTATCTCAGAACAGGTGCAGCATATGCTGCGTCCCTTGGAAGAGGCGCAACTCTTCATGCGTCTGTTTTGGAGTTGAGCTCTGCCTGTGAAGTCAGAACCACAATCCGTTAATGTTCGTTGGTAAGTTTAAGATCGATTATTGATTGGGAACTCGAGTAAAAGTGATTTAGCAGGTTATATACATATGGAACTGTCAAAAAAGCAATAGAAAAACGGATTAAATCGAATTAAAACGAATTAGATTTATTTATGACGTCGGAATTAATTTATTAACCAAACTTAGGTTTAAGACGGTTTAAAGAACAAACTAAACAAAATATAAAAAGGTATGTACAAAACACGAATCCCAGAAACTTGATATGGACAAATCGAGTTCCTAAAATCCGAGTTTGATTTAGTGACGAAAACCCTCAAATATCGAATTATAAGAGATTTACCTCTTAATAAAATGTTATAATTAATAAGGAATTATTAAAACATGTTTTGTGTACTGAAGGATGAAAGAAAGTAGGAAAATAAGACGAAAAAGAACAAAACAATGAAAACCCAAGGAAGAAGAAGAAGAGCAGGAGCAGTGATGGAAGGTGTCTTCGTGTCTCCCAATCAAACACATTTATATTCTCAACAAACAACTAGTTAGTGGTTAAGCCGAGGTCGATCCACGGGACGGTGTGCTTTGGGTTCTAAGTCTATCTATATCGATTTATGCTAGTGTCACAATTAATTTGGGTTTGTAGTTGTGTTCTAAACTAATGCAAGCAACAAAGTAGAACAAGCAATAAAGGTGTAGACAAATAATAAAGGATACTAGGACGTCATGCGATCATAAGGGATTCATAGGAGTTGATCATACAAACACGTTCTCAATTATATAGCAAGCACTTATTGTTGTGATGGGATCGAGTTGGTTTATAAGCTTACAATCCCTAAGAAGGTTTAGGTCCCGGAGCCAAATCGATTAGATTGTATAACACCTATAAGTCGACTTAGTCCTTCCTATTCAATTCTATATGTGGTCTAATGAGACTCGAGTTGGTGTATAAGCTACAAGTCTCATTGAAAAGATAAGTGATGGGTAAAAATACAAGGATTCATAGGCTCGCATTTCATCAAACATAACATGTGAATGAGTTGAAACCACAACAAGCAAGCAATTTAATTATGAAAATATATTAGATTAAGCATGGATCATTCCCCATGTTTGTTTCCCCTAATTTCCCATTAATCCTAGCTAAAGAACTACTCACTCATTATCATGGGAAATATGTCATTAATGGTGTCAATCATCACAACAAGTATAAACATGATAAGAAGATGAGGAAATCCACAATAAAGAGTAAAGAGTAAAGAGATTATATCAAACTTTAGATGATCCAAATAATAAAGCAAAAAATAAAATAAGAGAACTTGATTGAGTGATGAAGAGTTGTCAATCCTCCAATAATAACCCAATAATCTTCAATTACCTAATAATAATAAACTTGAACAATAATTAAGGAAAGATTAATGTGTGATTTTGTGGAATGATTAAAGGATACTCTATTCTAATCTACTCCTAATCCAATCTAAGAGGATTTTCTATTATGGGGACCTCTTGGTGTCCTCTTGAATATTACAAATGGAGTATATATAGTAGTACATCATTATGTTAAGTAAGGATAGATTAGTAAATAACAATGCTAAGTTTTAAAGTGGAGAAATGCAAGTCTTGCGAGGAGATAAGCATATCATGTCGCTAGTGCTACCACGATCCGCTCGGACCAGGAGAGGAGACGCTCGGATCAGGAGGGAATAATCCGCTTGTCTCTTGTACGGGACGCTCGAATCATGATATGTCAGTCCGCTCGTCTTGCGCCTAAGCCGTTCGGATTGTTGCACAGTGTGATCCTTTTGCTTCACGGCCTTTAATCCTTGCATACTCCTTATTCTTGCTTTGTCAGTCGTTGTTCTTGCCTCCTATTCATACTAGCCCATCTAAGGTTGTCAACATCCTTCCAAATGTGCATGGGGGATGGGAATTCCGCCTCATTATCCTCTTTCCTGCAAAGCATATAAAATGCACTAGGAAAGTAAAGTAGAAAGGATTTGACGGACATAATGGCCATAAAATGTTATAATAGTATGCAGAATAGGATCAATTAGGGGACTAAATATACGCAAATAAGAGTCACATCAAACATCCCCAAACCGAACCTTTACTCGTCCCGAGTAAAGAGGTGACTAAAACTAGACCTTTATTTAAACTATTCTAATAATATAACCGATGTGAGACAATTAGCGGGTCTCACTCCACCCCTTCAACTCACAACAAGACAACCATGAGGTAAGATGCCTTCTTGCAAGGCAAGGTGGGTCTTGCCAAAACGGCGATACATCCAAGCATTAAGCACACAAAACAAGTAATGGATACATCTACAAAAATGAATAGCCACTTTCCTCATCTAAGTGGCGGAAATTATCTACAAGGGAAGCAATCTAAGGGTACACACTCGATCATAGATATGGTTTCTTCAAACTACTAAGCCTATAAGGATACCAATAAATCACCTCCAAGTTGTGTCAAGCTAGGGTACCTTTGTCCTCAATTGTTAAATGATTTTGTCAAGAGTAGGCTCATTATGGTGTTAGAAACACTGGAGGATCGCAGAATTCCCCTTCTTTCCTAGACAAGAAGAAGGGTCGTCCCCTCTCCACCATCCACAAAAGTGGATTCGAAGAAAAAGGGATCAATAGATTTTGAGTTTCATATGGGAGTTTGCTTTTGTTGTTATTTTTTCCCCTCAATTTCTTGTGGCATTTGACATTTTGAGAACATTTCTTTTTGCCATTTCTTTTGATGTTTGGCATTTCAATACTTGACAACTTTCAATTTTTTGCATTTCTTTTGAACATTTTCAATTCTACCCCATTTGTAGTGAGGGTGCTTATATTTGAAGCATAGGAGTTTTTATTTTTGTTACTCCTCCTTTCTTTTGATGCCATTGCAAACTTTTTTACTTTCATTTCAATGCTTGAACTCAAATTTGAACAATTTTTGTGCGCATTCCCTTTTTGATGACAAAATGTGGTAGAATATGGAAGATGGTTGCATGGTTTCAAGGGTCACCTTGGAATAAACGGTAGCCAAGGAGTTATCACATCATAAGGTACTCTTGACTAGGCCTTAATCCATGGGTCAAAGGATACTAGCATGACACATCCTAGGGTGTTTTACAAGCATTCTAATGAGCAATGTCTCAAGAAAAAAAAAGTATCTACAAGGGCCTTATATACACTTGTCAAGCTTCCCAAATAGGCATTTTCACAAAATTTTCTAACCATGCAACTACATGCCATGATGCGACTAACATTTATACAACCTAATGCATATGCTTCTACCAACTAATATGCCATATAAACTAAATGCAACTCCTAACAACACATAGATACACAAATCGCAACAACAAAATATACCACATCCTCCTTGACATGTAAGCCCATCCTCCTCATAAATAATGAAAAGAAATGGAAGGGAAATAGGGATTAGAATGATCATACCAAGCGGTCTTCACATTCCCTTGCCAATACCTCAAATGTAGTGTTGTATCTATATGAGAAGAGAACAAAAACACAAGTATATACAATTCTACAGTACTAAATTAAAGAACATGTTTTTGATTTTTGAAATTTTCAAATTTTTATAGATTTTTGTTTTCATGAAATTAAAAGGACATATTTTTGGGTTTTTTCGAAATTTTTCAATTTTTTGTATTTTTGGAATATAAATTCCCATCCCCCACTTTATTTTGGACATTGTCCTCAATGTACATGTAAGGGTAGGAATGAAAAGGAAATACATGTTTTTGGATTTTTGATTTTATGGAAATGAAGTACAAATGCAATGATATGATATGAATGAATGCATGCTCTAACTAAATGCAATCCTATATGTCGTATATAACAAATGAAGGCAATCTAAACTATATTATAAGATGCATGATTTCTAGTAAACTATGGTCACCTATGATCAAACCTCCCTAAACCGAAATAAACACTATTTCTAGTGTAGAAAGAAATAGGTTTGGTCATTAGTGACTATGCATGAATTCTAGTCTATATGCAACTAACTACATGAATCATGTGAGATATATTACAATGTAAACTATACTATATGAACTAACTAATGTGCAATGCAATGTGGAATATAATACAAATGTAAGATAATTGAAAATGCAATACAACTATACATGAGAGAAAGGAAAAGAAGGAGTATCATACAATTGGAGGTGGTGTGGTAGACACCTCTTGCCATCTCACTCGTCATCATCATCATCATCATCGCGGTATCTTTACCCGCTAGAACCTCCTTGGTCATACCCTCCTCCTTGGCCAAAAAATCTTCCACCTTGGCTGCCAAAGTTCCCGTCTTGGTTCCCTTGATTAGGGAACAAAAGGTGCGGTTGAGCCCAATATGGGCGAGGGCCTCTAGGGTCGATATACCCCTGTTGAGCCAGATTGTAGTATTGAGGATAAAAGGGCCAAATAGTTTTCAACCCTCCCATCATACACTCCAAGATCGACTCGTCGCATAAGCTTCATCAAGTCATCCATGTCCGGAGCATCGAGAACTTGGGGAGTGAACGGTACATGTTGAGTGGGGTAGGGTGGAATGAGTACATAGGATGGTGGTGCATTACCCCGTACCGGCATCCCACGAGGTTGTTGAGGTTTACGAGGTGCTTCTTCTCTTTGTGGTGGGTTGGGGTGAATCTCAATATCGAGTAGGTAGCTCGGTTTAGATGAGTACCGACTCAACCGTGGCTCGGTAGGTGGTACGTTCCACCCTATGAGGACAATTGAAGAGCATCCCTTTTTAAACCACTCTACACTTCCGGTTTGAGTGTATGTGCACCACCGGTGGTGGTTGAAGATAGCATCTTCATCAATCAAAGTGCTCCCTTCGAGCTTTTCATAAGCCCCATGTAGGTAAAACCCAGAGCAAAGATAATTTTCCAACATTGTGATTAGGCTCCCATCACAAAGGACTTAATGTTAGAGTTCCCTTGAGAATAATCAAAGAGCTTTGTAAGCATCTCAAGGGGTGTGTTGAAATTGTAAGCCCTTGTCCCTTGAACATTTAAGTAGGACTCTAAGAAGGTCAAGTCAATAAGAGTGCGCCTATCTTGTTCTAGCCTTCCATTGATGGTGCCGGCTATAAAGCGCTCGGTGATTCGAATCACCAGATGTTGAATGGCAAAGGTATAGCATTGTTTCAAGGCAAATTGGTCCCTCCCGGAGATAGCTCTCCAAATGTGGTTAACGTTGAAGTCGGAGGGTTTATCGGTGTTTTCCCTCGGAACTTCAAGACCAAAAATGTTTGCAAATTGGTCAAGGGTCAATCTATGGTCTTGAATACAAAGTTGAAACTCCATAGAAACACTTCTCCGTGTATTAATGACGATTAGAATACGACACAAAAACCCGAGGGTAAGACTAAGGTAAGTATCCTCATGGGCATAGAATAGCTTCCCGAGACCTAAACCATCGAAGAACATTTCAGTTTGATACCTTATGACTAGAACTTCTAAAACAGCGGTATCAATAAATTGAGTGGGCTCGTAACGCTTACCTAGCAAATGAACGAATTTTTGGCGGTGTTCATTGCAAGTGAAGATTACATCGGGGAAGTATTCGAGTTGTTCAACACCTTGTATCATGACATTGCGATGGCCCCTTGCCTCCTTGGAGTGGATGAAGAAGTACCCTTGCACTTCTTAGGTGCGGTCTCGACGGATTTCTTGCACTTGCCTCTTAGGTTCATCATTTTCGATTGAAAAGTTAGGGTTTTTGGGTTGATTTTTGTGATGGGGATTTTTGAGAGATGATGATATGAGATTTTAAGGAGATACGATAAGGAAAATGAGGGATGGTGGGGGTGTTTATAAAGGAAAACAGGTGGAAGTCGAGCAGATAAGGGCCGGGCTCAGGCGGATTCTACGAGGTTTCAGCAAAAATTTAAGCCGATCCGAGCGTCCCGTACTGGAGACGAGGGTCTTGATGGAGTAATTCGAGCATCTTGCTAAGAGGACGCGTGGATTCATACTCAGGGAGTCTGGTTGTTTTAATTACAGCTGAAGACGAGCATCTTGTGGGAGAGACGAGCGTCTTTTCTGGGACGAACAGATTCATGTGAATCTGAGCTGATTCTCATCCAGCATAGATTTGTTTCCAAGGCTATGCTCAAGACGAGCTTCTTATAGGAGAGACGAGCGTCTTTCTTCTGAGACAAGTCGTCTCCTGAGGAATCCGAGCGGATTGCAGGTCACTGCTGAATTATGCTCATGGCAAGGCTCGGGACGAGCGTCTCCTGCCACTCTTCGTCAATTCCTTATTTCTTTCATTCAAATTCTTTCCCTTGCACCCTTTTGAGATTCCTTCTTATCTTTTTTTTTGAAAATATGCTCAATAAATGGGTAAGAAACCCTCTCTCACTACTCTCATGTAAGGAAATGTAAGAAATGCGAAATTATATACAATATTATACAATGCAAAGATTATGGGAAGGAATATTTTACAAATGGTGGTTTGAGATAGGACTCCACCAAACTAGTTCAAATTGTCGAGATTCCTTGTCCATAGAGCTCAAGGCTCTTAGAAGAAGGTCAAAGGCTTGTGAACAAGCCCCAAATAAGCATAAGTATGGTTTGCTCAAATTCAAAATAAAGCTTGGCCAAGGAAACTTGTCATCCATTCTCTTTTTCACCTTTCTCTTGGCACTTGAATATTTGCAATGTTTCAAACCAACAAGCCCATGATTCTTGTCAATGCTAGGGATGAAGTATGTTTCAAATAATGATGATAGCATTTTGATTACTCAATCCTTCCAAAGTAGAAGGAGAATTTTCACAACATTGATGATCGTGTTCCTTTATATGATGATTTGACTTTTTGGAGAAGGTCCACCATATCATCTCCAACAATCATACGTTCCATGGTGGGTGCGAAATGGTCTTCATAGGCAATAGGGAAGAGGCATTCATCTTCTTCATGATAAAAAATCTCAAATTTCTCAAGGATGGGTTCCTTAATTAAGGTGATCTCACATGTCCATCCGTCTTCCCTATTCGAAAGGTCCTTGCAAAACACATAAGCTTCTTTCACGATCTCGTCATAATGGCTATCCTCATAAGAATCATAAATGGGGGCTTCATCTCTCTCCAATAATCGTTCCTCCACCATCTCAAAAGTCACATCAAAAGACACACCCTCATACTCGCAAAGGCTAAGAGTATTTGGCTTACTCAACCTCGTGTCCTCTTCATCGAGCACAACACTTTCGTACTCACAAGAGCTCAAAGGGATTGGCTCTTCCCACTTCACATCTTCCATATCAAAGGTCACTCCTTCAAATTCGCATTTATGGACAATGTTGAAGTATTGGTGGGGAGTAGCCACTTGGGTTTCCTTTATTTGGGCAATTTGATTTGCCAACTCCTCACCATGGGTAACAATATTTTGAAGAACATTGTCTCTATTTTGGCTCTCCTCTAGCACTTGTTTGAAAAAGTTTTGTTGATCTCCCATCAATTGGAGGATCATACTTTGAATGTCAAAGTCAGGCCCATCTTTTTGTTGTGGGTGGGTGTGAAAGTGGTTGTATTGTGGTATTTGGAATTCATTGTAGGGTGGGTCGTGGATGGGTGGTTGTTGTGGATATTGGATGTGATGATTTTGGTGGGTAAATTTGGGGTAGTAGTTAGGATTTTCATTGTATGAGTAGTAAGGTAGGTTTGTGTTGACTTGCTTCTCAAACTCCCCATACCCATAGTCATACTCCAAAGATCCAACATATACTCCATATGTCAAGTCTTGAGCCATCATAGCTAAAACAAGGAAACAACTACAAGCATAGAAACTACACAAAAATGGTGAGAACAATCCTTGAGGAACAAGTTCCTCAAGGTTAAAGCAAAATTGAAATGGACAAAAAATTAAGAACTTAATCACATAACACTGTCCCCGGCAACGGCGCCATTTTGATGGAAGGTATCCTCGTGTCTCCCAATTAAACATATTTATATTCTCAACAAACAACTAGTTAGTGGTTAAGTCGAGGTCGATCCACGGGACGGTATGCTTTCGGTTCTAAGTCTATCTATCTCGATTTATGCTAGTGTCACAATTAATTTGGGTTTGTAGTTGTGTTCTAAACTAATGCAAGCAACAAAGTAAAACAAGCAATAAAGGTGTAGACAAATAATAAAGGATACTAGGATGGCATGGGATCATAAGGGATTCATAGGAGTTGATCATACAAACATGTTCTCAATTATATAGCAAGCACTTATTGTTGTGATGGGATCGAGTTGGTTTATAAGCTTACAATCCTCAAGAAGGTTTAGGTCCCGGAGCCGAATCGATTAGATTGTACAACACCTAAAAGTCGACTTAGTCCTTCCTATTCAATTCTATGCATGGTCTAATGAGACTCGAGTTGGTGTATAAGCTTACAAGTCTCATTGAAAACATAAGTGATGGGTAAAAATGCAAGGATTCATAGGCTCGCATTTCATCAAACATAACATGTGCATGAGTTGAAACCACAACAAGCAAGCAATTTAATTATGAAAACATATTAGATTAAGCATGGATCATTCCCCATGTTTGTTTCCCCTAATTTCCCATTAATCCTAGCTAAAGAACTACTCACTCATTATCATGGGAAACATGTCATTAATAATGTCAATCATCACAACAAGTATAAACATAATAAGAAGATGAGGAAATCAACAATAAAGAGTAAAGAGTAAAGAGATTATACCAAACTTGAGATGATCCAAATAATAAAGCAAAGAATAAAAGAAGAGAACTTGATTGATTGATGAAGAGTTGTCAATCCTCCAATAATAACCCAATAATCTTCAATTACCCAATAATAATAAACTTGAACAATAATTAAGGAAATATTAATGTGTGATTTTGTGGAATGATTAAAGGATAATCTATTCTAATCTACTCGAAATCTAATCTAAGAGGATTTTCTATTATGGGGACCTCTTGGTGTCCTCTTGAATATTACAAATGGAGTATATATATAGTAGTACATCATTAGGTTAAATAAGGATAGATTAGTAAATAACAATGCTAAGTTTTAAAGTGGAGAAATGCAAGTCTTGCGAGGAGATGAGCATATCACGTCGCTAGTGCTACCACGATCCGCTCGGACCAGGAGAGGAGACGCTCGGATCAAGAGGGGAGAATCCGCTCGTCCCTTTCACGGGACGCTCGGATCATGCTATGCCATTCCGCTCGTCTTGTGCCTAAGCCGCTCGGATTGTTGCACAATGTGATCCTTTTGCTTCACGGCCTTTAATCCTTGCATACTCCTTATTCTTGCTTTGTCGGTCGTCGTTCTTGCCTCCTCTTCATACTAGCCCATCTAAGGTTGTCAACATCCTTCCAAATGTGCAAGGGGGACGGGAATTTCGCCTCATTATCTTCTTTCATGCAAAGCAATAGAAAACAATGATATTCCCAGTATCCAATGTTTATGTGCAAATACCATGCTTCAGAACAAAAAGAACATGCCTATATCAATATCAGTGTCAAACATTGCACCATTTACGAATATACGTAAATTCCTAACAACTTAAAATGGCACATATCAAAATAAGGTCGGAGTGTACTTATCTCTTGTGGTATTTCCATTATTGATCTCGCAAATACATAAATGTCATCAAGCAAAACTGTCAATCGTTCCGCTCCACAAACCCATGCATTCAACAACACAAACCCATGTGTATAACAAACGAACATGTCGTCATCAAAGCGTATGAAAATCCAGATTTGGACACTGTCTCTAGTACCATTTCCGCCATTATCATATACGAAATTACTCAAAGAATCCTTCATTGTCATTTCCTTAACATTCGCCAACTTGACATATTTCGAAAATATTCTATTAGATTGTTAGATTTTTGAGTGTGCACGAATAAGGATTGACAATAAAACCGCACCGAATCGACTTCGCTTTCCTAATAGAATAATTCGACCCTTAACAGTGCCTGGGTATAATCGAACTTTCTACTGAGATAAGACGGTGCCCTCTGATTTTTGGCACAAAAAACAGAGACATAATATAGAAGTATTTTGTTGTAGAATGTTACGTCGTTCGTTCTTTTTGATGCAAAAGAAGATTTTTCTATATCTTTCTTTTCTTCTTATCCCTTTGCCTATTTATAATGACAAAGAACCTGGAAATTCGGGGATTGGGAGATGCATTCATGAAGAGTTACAACTCTTCAGAAATTCCGGTTTCAATTAATTAAAACCCGAGTAATTTAATTACTGCCAACCTCCGTCATTGTTATTCGAACCAAAAACTATACCGTAAATAATTATGCGAGTGTACATTCCGTACTTCCCGAACTCGCATTATATTAATTAGAAATTACCCATTACGAACCAATCTTAATTACGCCAAATCACCAACACCACATTTTGTTTCAACATTTTTTTCGATCATCTCTCTCACCTTCAACAAAATCAAATCCCCCCTTTTCCGATTTAGGGTTTCTCTTCAATCCATTCCAGGCGTCTGATCTACTTCGATTGCTCACATTGGATCGATTTGATCTAGAACGTTAAGAAGAAGAAGTGTTGAAGAAGTTGCCATTAATGGAGGCGATTGAAGAATTGTCGCAGCTTTCCGATTCAATGCGGCAAGCTGCTGCTGTTCTTGCTGATGATGATCTCCATGACACTTTCGATTCTCCGTCGAGGCGAAATTCCACTTTCCTTAATGCTGTTACCTTAGGCAATGTTGTATGTTACCGTTATCTTATTCTTTTGAATTCGGTTTCAGTTTGATTGCTTTAATCGTCGCAGATCTAGGCAATGTTGTATGTTACCGTTATCTTATTCTTTTGAATTCGGTTTCAGTTTGATTGCTTTAATCGTCATAGATCTGCTTGGTTTTATGTGATTTCGGCTGTTTGATTGAATAATTTATGATTTGGTAAGTTATTGTTGGTGATCATTGTTATTGTTGAATTGAAATCATTGTGATTGAATCAATGCGTGTGTTAGAAGCTTTTGTTTTGCATTGTTAGTGCCAGTAGTTCGGCTAACTGCGATACTAGAGTTGAGTTTCTGGTGTGACAGCTGAAATACTTGACCCCCAGGACGAGGCAAAAGCTGTGGACTTGTAGATATGAGTTTGTGATTATGGTTGAACTGATGCTTGTGGATCAAGCCTTGATGCGTTGTTGTGCTTGTCGTAATGTAATGTAAGTATGATTAGTTCAGCTGACTGCCCACTAGGAAGTAGTTTATATTGTACTTGTCGTTTTACTAAAACTTCGGCTACACAGATATCATGGAACTGTAGTTTTTTGTTACAAGCCTGATCTACTCCGGTTTCGAGTGTTTACCTTATCTTCCCCCGAGAACCTGACACGGTGTACTGTCTCAACGATCATCAAGACTGATAGGTAGTTGTTGTGATCTGTTTTTTGAAGATCGGGGAGCAGTGATCTAACAGTCGACTATAACATATAGTTAACTGCCAGTTGAAATATGTAGCATAGACTTTTAAACATCTTTGTGATGGTAAGAGATAATGTGTGCATGTAAGTTTCGGGTTAGTTTCCCTGTGTTAGTTTCCCCATGTAGATCTTTGATTATTGTATCTTTTCTGATTTGCCGATTGACTAGAAACATTCCTATTGCCTAAGGGCTTCGGTAGATAATAGGTAGGGGGTCAGATGTACGTAATCTTTGTGTGAGAGGCTTGTTAACTCATAGAGGCTGTTTTGGCATGACTTGATTAATGGATTTTTATTCGTTATTTCTTCATAATCCTTTTTGGTGGTGGACTACGTATCGTTGTTAGATACATTCTATGCACGCAGTGCCTCATGGTGTTATAATAGAAGATACTTTCAAATGAATACTTTTAGCCAAGTATAGAAACATGTATCTATGTAGTACAATTTGTCTCTGAAATTGGTACAAATTCTCTGAGTTCGTAACACAAAGAGGTTGTTTCCGAATAACCCAAGATGAAAATTGCATAGAACTACATCGAATGACTAGTACCTTACAATAGAAAGAAGCGTTATAAATGAGTCATTTTACTTTATTCCATCACAATCCAGAACCAAGGGGCTGTGTCTTTGGCTTCATTGGAAATAGAAAGTGAGACAACTATGTGGCAATAAAGTAGGAAAAAGACATGTGATTTTGAAAGAGTTCAGAGGATCGTACATAAAAATTTGCAGTCCTTTGTCTTGTGTCTTTGTCTTTGTCTTGTGTCTGTGATTTGCATATTTACCTCACGGCAGACGCCCGGTTGTAATTGAGGTTAAGAAGGCCATGCTACGATAACTCACTTATGTATTAGAATGGATTCAGGCTACTGAATTTAAGCATTTTTGAAAGGTATTTAGAGATCACTCAACCTTGTGAAAGCAGATATGAAAAACCTAATTTAATTGCTGTTTATGGGGATTGGTTGAACTATGTGGCTACCTTCGTCCTTATCTATCATAGACATGATATGTAAAAGAATTGACACATTGAAAATATGCAATTGTACAAAGACGAATCTTGTCAGAAAAAATAAGGGAGGGGGAAAGGGTGAATCCATGATGAAAATTAGGGGGCCGCACTTGATTCATATAGATTACAATTACCAAAAACACAAAAACATAAGTTTTAGGGCCCTGCTCAGGCTTCTAAGGTCTTCTCGTGTTTATAGATATACAAGGTTGCAAAGTTAATTTACCAGGTTGATGATAATTCTAAACAAAATGGAATTTTATCATACGTAACTTTGAGATCAGTAACGTTCATAAGATAAATCTGGTAGAGTGTGTGTATGATACAGTGGCATGTGTGCCATCTAAGTAAGCATCGATTGAAGATAGATGATTAAGGAGAGAGTAATATTTGCATTTAATAAAGATAAGAGAGATCCGCCAAAGGTTGTTTGGTGTGGTCTTGTGAGACAGATCAGGTGGTGCTGTGGTTAGGAGGCTTGGACGTTGGGAACTGAGAAGATAGTTAGGGGTAGGTGAATGCCTAAGGAAACATGAACACGATACAAGTGACCGGAAATATTTCAAGTCTACTTATTATGGAAAGAATTTATTTATACGTGGAGTTTTACTTCGTTGGTTATCATTCTTTTTTCCTTTTTTGTTTGAACTTTATAAATTTTAATTGTTTCACGTGAGTCTTTGCTTTGTTATCGCTCCTAATTTTTTGTATTACTTTCTTCTCATGGTTATTCTTCACATTTTTTTTTTCTCCCTTATTTGTTTATAACTCTTATTAAAAAAGATGGGGAGTTAGGCGGAGATGTGGCTCACGGAATTAAAGTAGGATGATTGAAATGGAAAAGTGCTACAGGGTTTGTATGCGATAAAGATATGCCCCAAAGATTAAAGGGAAAATTTTATCGCACGACGATTAGGCCTGCCTTACTTTACAGCTCCGAGTGTTCGGCCGTGAAACATTGTCACATTCAAAAGATGTGTGTGGCGGAGATGCATATGTGAGGTGGATGTGCGCCCATACAAGGAAAGATCAATTAAGGAATGAGGTGATTAGGGAAAGGTGAAAGTAGCGCCAATAGAGGACAAGATGATGGAAAACCGACTAAGATGGTTTGGTCATGTGAGAAAGAGACCTATGGACGCACCCGTTAGGAGTTAGGAGGCTGTTCTCTTGGGGAACAGAAAAGGTTGCTAGGGGTAGAGGGAGACCAAAACAGACATGGTTGAGAGTGATAGAGCACGAGATGAGATTTCTCGGGCTTGATGAGGGAAAGGTGTCGGAGAGGGCATAATGGAGGGAAATGATACATTTGAATTTTTAGTATTTGATGTTATTTGAAATATTTATTGTTTTTATGTAATTTTAAAAATTTATTTGTTCTTTTCGAATTTATTACACCTTTTTACTAACAATTTTCTTATATTTTAATTCTTGGTTCAACTTTTAAGGTATTCCGGACCCTTAAGTTTTACTTCGGTTTTCAAAATCGTTTTAATCTTTATTCTCGATTTAAATTCTTTTTTATAAAAGAAATCTGGACTTTGATTTTAAAACCTATAAGTTTAACTTGGCTTTTGTATTTTGTTTCACTCCCCTTTTGTTTTTCACCCATGGACAGTTCTAAAGGATGATTCATGTAAGCCGACCCCAAATCATTTTGGGATTAAGGCTCTGATGTTGTTGTATTTGTTCATAACTCTTGTTGAAAAAGTTGTTTTTTTTTTTTTTTTTTTTTTTTTTTTTCTATCTTGTTTTACTATAGTTTCTTTTTCCACTTTCATTTTTCCGTTTCACTAATATGATGGAATAATGTAAAAGGGATCAATAATCCCCCAGCTCGTCTTTTGTTTATGAAGTAACCGTAATTCGATGTTGTTTTGGGCGGAAATTTCACTTTGTGTCATTGTTCAGAAACAACCTTTTTGTGTTGCTAACTCAATGGTTAGGCTATGTACATCCCACCCAACCCAACCCGACCCAACCCACTTCTCCAGCATTACTGTGATAATGTTGTTGTACTAATATTCACCCGAGCTGGCCCCAACTCATTTTTGGTTCAATGCTTTGACATTGTTCTTATGAGCTTAGATTATCCAGCTAGCATTGGACTATTTACGTTTATGTTCGCATATGGCACTGTTGAAGTTAAGGCAAGTCTTAAGAGAGGGCTGTGTTGGGCTGGTGGGGTAATGGCCTAAAGGGGTTTAAAATAAGGGACGGATGACGATGAGTGGTTGGGTTAGTTTTGAGGAGGGTTGGAGAATTGGTGTCTTTCACCAGCGCCATCGCCCTTCAATCACCTCCATCTCCAACCATAGTTGTTGCTTATTTTGGTCCTATTGCTTCTTTATTACATGAGCTTTGATCCAAACATGCCCAAATGGAAACTTCGGTATATTAGATTGGTTACCTTTTCCAATATTTGCTTTTAGAGCACATTCACTGAACTTTAGCAAAATAGCGTGCATACTCTTATGTCAAGGGAAAAGTTATCCTCTTTATGGTGAAATTCTAAAATTTTGTTCTTTACAGAATCAAACCTTGTGCAGAACTTGTTAACCTAATATTTGGGATTCAAATGTTACTAGGGTTAGGCGGTTAGCTTAGTTTTGGATTCAAATGTTTTGAAGAACGATTTGTTATAATTGTCAACAAACTTGTATGTGCTTGTAGGATATTTGGACCCCCTTTGTTTTTTAACTAGCTATGGATCATTTAAATTTTGATATACCCACCCTAGATTATAAAATAAGGTTAAGCGTATCTCCTTTGGGTATTTATGCCATATGGGGCTTACTTAGAAGCAGTATCTTTTCCATGGTTAGTTTTTTGCTTTTACTGCCATTTTTTTGCAAGATTGCACTACGGCATGGTTTTTTAGTATTTGATGTTTTTTAGTATTTGATGTTTTTTTGACAGATTTAGTGTTTTTATTTATTTATTTAATTTAAAGAAATTAATTTATTTATTTTTCTCTCCTTTATTACACACTTTTTCAACAACCACTTTCTTATAGATTTTACTTGGTCATTCCGGATCCTTAACTCTATTTCGGTTTTTAAAAATCGTTTTAATCTTTTCTCTCGATTTAAATTTTAAGTTTTTATAAAAGAAAGACGGAATTCGATTTTAAAACCCCTAAGTTCACCTTGACTTTCCATTACATTTTCGTTCTCCCTTTTGCTTTTTATCTTCCCTTTTTATTCGCATTTTGAGGCGTGCGTTCACCCATGGACGGTTCGAAAGGATGATTCATGTCAGCCGACCCCAAATCATTTTGGGATTAAGGCTCTGATGTTGTTGTTGTTGTTGTATTGCACTACGGCATGGTTCAAAATTCAAACTCTTGGCGAAATGTATTGTATCACCTGAGATGTATTGGTATCGGCCTATGCAAGATATCGGAAGTGGCCAATACAAGATATCCCGATATGTATCGGGTAAATTATAAACGTAGTTGCTCATTCATGTACGAGTTTTACTCATTCATGTACTTTTTTTCATTGAGTTATCAAGTGAGTTTAACTCAATTCCAGTACAGTTAAATAAATGAGTTATATGTATTATATTTGCCATATACGACCCATGCATTCTAACCTTGTACGACCCATATACGACCCATGCATTCTAACCTTGTATGACCCATGCATTCTAACCTTGTATGACCCATGCTTTTGCCATATACGACCCATGCATTCTAACCTTGTATGACCGGTAAATATTACTTTTGACCCGGTATAAACCAACAAAAAAATAATTTTGACCCGATAAGAATTGTCACGTGACATGTTAGCTGAACTAACCTGATTCTGTAACAACCGAAACCCGACCAAGAGTTACCAATCATAACCCGATACCCGAACTAAGCCATGACCCGAAATGGGCCGGCCGAACCCGATTCGACCCAACAATGCATGTGAGCCAAAAAATCCGAAAATATAATAACCCGAATCCGAAACAACCCGACTCGAATCCGACTCGGCCCACCCGATTGCCACCTCTATGCTAACGTATTAGACTATCAACAGTAGAAAGCATGGACACTTTGATGTCTTAACTAATTTGTGTGTGTCGATATGTATTGATAAACAGATTGAATAATATAGATGGTTGGTGTTTATGTCACTCTATCTTCTACTGTATGCACTTCCTGACTAATCTGTATTTCTCTGTTCAGCTCCACCTTTAAAATTAATTGATCTACCTGGGTTGGATCAACGGATTGTTGATGAATCAATGGTGAGTTATATTCTTTTTTCTCACGATTTTTGCTGGAGTTAATTGTACAGAACTACACACACAATGATGCGTTTGTATATACTTTTTTCTCACTTCTTTACTTAATCTTTGGTTCTGAGAAGTTTCCCTACAATCATAATCTTTCCTTATCGTAGATAAGTGAGTATGTGGCACGCAACAATGCTGTTTTGTTGGTGATAATTCCTGCTGCTCAGGCGCCAGAAGTTTCTTCATCAAAAGCTCTCAGGCTAGCTAAGGAATATGATGCCGAAGGTGACTTTTTGTATTTACTCGTATTAGAAAGATTAGGTTGGGGTCTGATGTGCTTGCTCTTTGGTCGACATTGTGTGCTATTATTGAGCCAGTCTTTTATTTATTTCTAGGAACTAGAACAATCGGTGTTATCAGCAAAGTAGATCAAGCTGCTTCTGAATCTAAAGCGCTCGCTGCTGTCCAGGCTTTACTGCAGGGTCAAGGACCTAGAAGTACAGCTGACATCCCATGGGTTGCTTTAATAGGTCAGTCGGTTTCAATAGCTACTGCACAATCTGGAAATGGTGGATCTGAGAACTCCTTGGAAACTGCTTGGCGAGCTGAAAGTGAGAGCCTGAAGTCAATTTTAACCGGGACACCCCAAAGTAAACTTGGTAGAGTAGCTTTAGTTGAAGCGTTGGCTGCTCAAATACGCAATCGTATGAAAGTCAGGCTTCCAAATCTCCTCTCTGGGTAACTTACGCTCTTCATTACTGAATATCACTATGCTTGTAGAGCAGATAAGTGTCTGTTCATTCGGTTTCTTTCTGTTTGTTCATGAATATCTATTCTGTGTGTACGGTGTAATCCAACTTTCTTCTTCATTATGTTACTTGCAAGTTGCAATGTCTTCAGCTTGCCTAGATTATTTATGCGCCTTAATGTTTGACAAGAAATACCATGTTCCGTGATGTCTTGGGTGGAAGAGTTAATTACTTTGAAATTTTAATACTCCCTCCTATTCACCATTTTCTTCCCTATTTCCTTAAACGGATTATTCAGGTTTTCTTCCCCTTTCCTTTTTTGGAAAACTTTTACTCTTATTTTATTCATTCCTCTCTCCTATCACCAAACCCCACTCAACTCACAATTCCTTATTTAATTCTTATTTATTCATTCCTCTCTCTTATCATCAAACCCCACCCAACTCACAATTTCTTATTTAATTCCTATTTATTCATTCATCTCTCCTATCACTAAACCCCACCCAACTCACACAATTCATACTTTATTCTCCTCCTAAAATCTTGTGCCCATAACAAAGGGGAACAAAATGGAGAATAGGAGGGAGTACTTTGTAATTTTGTATTGAAAAATAAAGAAAATCAACATGTTCTTTCCCACTTAGACTTAAAGTGGTTGTCTTCAAATCCTATACTGATGATGTTACCTTAAATAAATATAAATAATTTTTGGTCCTTGATTCACGAAGCTCTAGTGATGGTTGATGTATTGGACCTAGAAGTGTGGCATTATCCTGATAAACAGAAAGTAGTATTGCTATAAAATTTACCAGTTAATTTGATTAGGTTATTGATGAATAAGGTGATAGTGGTTTCAAGGAGTAGAAACTCATGTTGTCAAGTTTCGATGGATAAATGATCGATTATGTTTCTGAATCTCTTACATGGCTTTTCTCTTTTAGGCTTCAAAGCAAATCTCAGATTATTCAGGACGAATTAGTAAAACTTGGCGAGTCCATGGTTTCTAGTATCGAGGGTACACGAGCCTTGGCATTAGAGCTTTGTCGTGAATTTGAGGAGAAATTTTTGAGGCATATCAATGGTGGCGAGGTAAAGGATATACAACTTCTTAGTGGAACATATGTTGTGTATGGTAGCCTTATGCTGTCTTTCTTGAGTTTGCATTTGATATGCCACCACAAGATTTTTTTTTCTCCAATTCTTATTAAAAAAGAAATTTCCTCGCAATTTGGAGCTGACTATACTTGTTGCCTGAAAGATTTAAGTTTTTATTTTAGGGTAATGGGTGGAAAGTCGTTGCCAGTTTTGAGGGAAATTTTCCAAACAGAATCAAGCAGCTTCCCTTGGATAGACACTTTGATATTAACAATGTCAGGAGGGTACTTGCTCTTTTTGTCCCTTTCTTTGTCCTTACTCATTGCTGCAAGAAAAATGTTCAGTGCTTTTTACTTCTTAGTAAACTAGTTGATTGAAATAGCAACTAACTTGCTTTGTATGCCTTTCTCATTTTATCAGATTGTTCTAGAAGCAGATGGTTACCAGCCATATCTTATATCTCCGGAGAAGGGATTAAGATCCTTGATTAAAATTGTCCTCGAAATGGCAAAAGAACCCTCAAAGTTGTGTGTTGATGAGGTGAATCTTATATCTCTGGAGAATTAATGTTTCTTTATGTTAGATATGTGTATACTGGATCCTCAAGCTTTCTGCATCTAATGAAGGCTTATCTTCAACACTTTAACTTCGCTAATTGTGCTGCCAACTCGTGTACAATAGGTGTACCATGTCTTGGTTGATATAGTGTCTCAAGCTGCAAATGCGACACCTGGCCTTGGAAGATACCCACCTTTTAAGAGGGAGGTAATCATATCTTCATCACTGATGAATTCGATCTCTTATCATAGGACACATATCTCCATCAATGGTTTATTGTAAGAAGAGATTCTACATATTTTTCATTTGTTTTGAACAGAAATATAAATGGGCAAACAAACATGGGAAAAAACAGTTGATATTCAGAATATTGGTTTCTCTATCTGACAAAACTTTTATAAAACTAAAACAGGTGGTTGCAATTGCAACTGGAGCACTTGATGTCTTTAAGAATAAAGCAAAGCAAATGGTTGTTGACTTGGTAGACATGGAGCGTGCTTTTGTACCACCGCAGCATTTTATTCGTTTGGTGCAAAGACGGTATGCTTAATAATAAACTTTCCTGGATAATTATCTGAATTGAAGTTATATACTCCGAATGTGGTGGTCAACAATACTTTAGATTACATGTTTTGCTTATTAAGAGTTGGAGTTTTATTTCTAAAAAGAGGTGTAAATCGAGTGAAAGATTCTGCTACTATCTTTGGAAAGCTTAGGCAATAAATTTGGTTGTGTTGTATTTCAACATTTATGGTTTCAAAAAGATGTGTTTGATGGTTTCTCTAATTCCAAAAGGTTGTTTGACTATTGCAAGTATTTATTGTGGTTTGTTATGGGATCGCTAATAAATAATGTATATATGTGCTGAGTACATGATTATTTAATTCTTTATTCTGAGCCCTATGAGTCGTGTGATCAGTATAACTATTATATATCTATATGTATCATTTTCTATTAAAAGTTCTCCAATTCCAACTGATCAAGGACCCACTACTATTTGGTGTTAGAATATTACTAAATAAGAAAAATGACACTAAATTTTTTGCTGTTCTCATCTTGCAAAGTGAGACAAATTGCAGCCTTTTCGAAGTAGTTTGTGACCCCATTTTCGTTATGGGTCATCCGATGATAAAGCTTTGCCGTTTTAAACACATACATAAGGATGTATGTGACTAAACCCAACACCCCCCGAGCGCCTTAGATTAGAGCCTTTGAGGCATTGTAGTAAATAGTAATGTTGTTAGCGTCTTAGATTCAAAAGTTACAAGGTTGTCAATTGTCATAGTGTGATATACCTATTATATTAGAATAATTATTGTGAAGAAGAAAATGGTATTTGTATGTGTAGCTTAGAATGACCAACAACAACAACAACATCAGAGCCTTAATCCCAAAAAGATTTGGGGTCGGCTGACATGAATCATCATTTCGAACCGTCCATGGGTGAACGCACGCCTCAAAATGCGAATAAAAAAAGGGAAGATGAAAAACAAAAAGGAAGAACGAAAATGTAATGGAAAGTCAAGGTAAACTTAGGGGTTTTAAAATCGAATTTCGTCTTTCTTTTATAAAAACTTAAAATTTAAATCGAGAGAAAAGATTAAAACGATTTTTAGAAACCGAAATAGAGTTAAAGGATCCGGAATGAACCACGTAAAATCTATAAGAAAGTGGTTGGTGGTAAAAAAATGTAATAAAGGAGAGAAGAATAAATAATTTAATTTCTTTAAATTAAATAAAAAAACACTAGATCTGTCAAAAAAACATCAAATACTAAAAATCCACATGTATCCTTTCCCTCCATTGTGCCCTCTCCGTCACCATACTCTCCTCAAGCCCCAGAACTCTCATATCGTGCTCTATCACTCTCAACCATGTCTGTCTCGGTCTTTCTCTGCCTCTAGGACCTTTTCTGTTCTCCAAGTCTCCAGCCTCCTAATCAAAAGGCCCATAGGTCTCCTTCTCACATGGCCAAACCATCTTAGTCGGTTTTCCATCATCTTGTCCTCTATTGGCGCCACTTTTACCTTTTCCCTAATCACCTCATTCCTTAACCGATCTTTCCTTGTATGTCCGCACATCCACCTCAACATGCGCATCTCCGGCTTAGAATGACCAATCTCCATTATTTCCTCTGAATCTCCAGGATAGAGAGACAACGGCGTGAAGATGAACTAAAGAATCGATCTTCCAAGAAAGCCGTAGATGCAGAGCAATCAATATTGAATAGGGTAGAATCTCGTTCTTTTTCTGGTTTATTTATCATCTAATCTGTACGTGCTTATGATTTCAGGCATGCTGTTATTTGCTATAGAAGTTTCTAAGCATCTGTGTTCTTCAGGCGACAAGTCCGCAGACAGGCAGCCAACAAAGTAGTGGGAGTCTAAAGTCAACTAAAGACAAGTCTGGTCCGTCTGATAAAGAAAAAGATAAAGACAATGATGGACAAGAGGGATCTGGCCTGAAGAAAGCGGGGACTGAGGGAGAGATAACAGCTGGTTCTGTCAAAATTTCTCTTTTATGCATTTTACATTTTCATTTGTAGGCTCATTTTTACTCGTATATCAAGTTAAAAATACAAATAAACATGATGAGTACGTTGACCCACAGTTTTATTTTCTCATATTAGTTAACATTAGTTTATGCCTCAGAAGACCAATCATTATACCCACTATTTCTGATGGAAATTGCTAGTGTGGAATTTTTGTTTTTCTATTTCTTTTCTAAAAGAGTCACTGTTGAGTTTTAAACTTCTACCCAGTAAATGAGTGTTTGCATTCAGATTGTAGGCTTATCTACTCTGTGCATAGCTTGTCATCACATAATATGTGTGCTCTCTTTGATATATGCAGGATTTTTGTTAAAGAAAAGCGCAAAAACTAACAGTTGGAGCAGGCGATGGTTTGTGTTGAACGAAAAGAATGGAAAGGTTTGTAATGCAAACCCCCTTGGTATAAGGGCTGTGATTTACTGTTAAGTCCTTTACTTCACCAGACAAACTGTTTCGCACTAGCAGCGTGTAGTGTATGTGAATGAATGGCTTGATCTTGAATACATGTGGGTATATATTGGGATGCAAGTAAAAGCAAGAATGTTAAATTTGAAGCAAATTTTTAAGGTCGCCATGGAATATATCATTTTAGTGGCTCATTATTACAGAAAACTGCATAGTGAACTGTGAACCTCTGAATGTTGGAGGTGTTATCTCCCGATTTAGTGCTTGCTCTATCTCTCCTTATAGCTACGTATCTGCCACTCTTGAGGGAGAAATGATATAGTGGCGGATAAGTTTTGCTTGTTGGATACCACTTTTGAATCTATGGCAAAATTATGTACTAAATTTTATATTTGTTTAAATATCGTGTTCTTTTTTCGCAGCTCGGGTACACCAAGAAACAAGAGGAAAGACATTTCCGTGGTGTCATCACTTTGGAGGTATGGATCATTGAATATAAACGCTGCACGAATGTAGAATACTGTTAAGTTTGTGTCCAGCATGTTTCTCATGTGCTTGCGTAGTACCACAGCCTGTGCAAACATTGAACTCTCTACCTATGATTTCTTAGGATTGTGTGATTGAAGAAGTAATGGATGACGAAGATGCCCCTCCGAAGAATTCAAAGGACAAAAAGTCGAATGGACCAGATAAAGGGCCCAGCCTCGTCTTAAAATTGACGGCGAAAGTACAAAACAAGGGTGTTCTTAAAGGTACGACAATTATTAGATGATGCCCACCCCTTCCCCCCCACCCCCCCCCCCCCCCCGCGCGAAATTTGTTATCTGACTTTTGTATGTTGGTGTTATACAAAATGGTCTCTGGATCATGCAGCTCATAGTGCTGTTCTGTTGAAAGCCGAGAGTATGGCAGACAAGGTTGAGTGGTTGAGCAAGTTGAAAAATTTTGCGACATTCAAAGGTGGTCAAGGGATAGGTAAACATGGACTTTCAATGCGCCAAAGTCATTCTGATGGTTCTCTTGTGAGTTCATTTCTCTGCTTTTTTGTTTTCCCCTCGTATTTTAGATTGTTCTGTGAAGAGGATCTGTAGGAAATGCCTCAGCATCATAAAATATTGTACTTCTTTGTGTTTATATTTGCAGCTAGTGTAGTCTCGCTACCCTTTAAAACAATAGCCCCACATTTTTGTTGTATGAAAGGAAATGGGGAGATCAAGATTGAATGGAGCATAACGATGTCTGTTACTCTGTTCTGTGATTGACTTATTATGTCTTCCACATCACTTGGCAATTAGGATGAATTTGATTGCGGCTTTCTGCAATGTATTAGGATACAATGGCTAGGAGGCCTGCAGATCCGGAAGTAGAGCTTCGTTGGATGTCTCAAGAAGTGCGTGGATATATTGAAGCAGTCCTAAATAGCCTTGCTGCCAATGTACCAAAAGTCAGTAAAAGTATCTGTTATCAAACTTCCCTCACCATAGGCATTATCTCGTTTCTCTGACTTTCCTGGCAACCTTTTTATGAACAGGCTGTCGTGCTTTGCCAAGTTGAGAAAGCAAAGGAGGATATGCTAAATCAACTGTACAGTTCAATAAGGTCAGTTGAAATGCCATCTTTACCAAAAGTGAAATTGTACTCTCACCTATCCATTTCAATTCTTTCTTTAATTCTGGATAATATAGAAAGTTAACTATCTAAAGTTTTTTATAGTCTCAAATTATCAATTCTTTGGGACTTATCAGAATGGAATAGTTATCATTTCTTTTTGGCCGAATGGTGTCAAAGATTTGCAATTAGTATTGACTCTGGACTCTTAAGACAGAAATTTTTTCTGATTCCAAGTTTCTCCGTGCCGAGTTTCTTCTTGTGGTTTAACTGCCCATCGTTCATTTTCACGAAGTCCTCAAGAGCTTTCCTTTTTATTTTTACTTTTAATGAATTTATGTTTCAGTTTTTAATTAGATTGCAGTGCAGTTATTAGGCTGTGTAATGCAGTATCACGGTTAATCTTCAGTTTAATTTATTTTGCTCTATTTTAAAACTCTGCAGTTCCCAGAGCTCGGCAAAGATTGAGGAACTCCTTCAAGAAGACCACAACGTGAAGCGTAGAAGAGACCGTTATACAAAGCAGTCTTCTATTCTATCAAAACTAGTGAGACAACTAAGTATCCATGATAACCGAGCAGCAGCTGCATCAGGCTGGTCTGATAGTGGGGTTAGTGCAGGTAATAATGATGTCTACTTGTACCATTGTACTTTTTTTTATCTTCTTAAGTGAGGATTCAGTTGTCTCTAACATCCTATCCAGCATAGTT
Source organism: Silene latifolia (assembly GCF_048544455.1). NCBI lineage: Eukaryota > Viridiplantae > Streptophyta > Magnoliopsida > Caryophyllales > Caryophyllaceae > Silene > Silene latifolia. The sequence goes on along the minus strand of NC_133538.1, from coordinate 294,704,979 downwards.
CCTTGTCACTGCTTTTAGGTTCTCGTAATTCATTATATCAAGCGCCGTACATTCTGTTTGTAGGGTTTCAACGCTAAACAAGCAATCACTTTAGTGAAGGAATTTTGGCCACTTGGTTCAAAGCATTCTCCCTTTTGTACTATCTGCACAATGCATGAGATATCCTATGTTACTTCTACACTCCTAGGGTCATATTCGTGTTACCAATTGGATACTTGTCTAGTGGTAGGCAAAAACAATGTGTGATAAAGTTAGAACAAGACGTGTTGTATGAAGAAGTTATTAGTGTGATTTTTAACTATTTGAAGCCTCTTTATCTTAATCGTCTCTGTTTCATGACAAGTGTTGCAAAATATTTGGAACAAACTTTATTTTTTGGGATTTTCCTAATTCTAACATATACCCTCGATTTTTAAGAAACATCTGATATACCCCTAAACTTTCAGATTAACTCCTAAAATACCCCTAGTATCCAAATTTGAGTTTTTTAGTAGTTACATACTGTCTGACATTTATTGTGCCTGTTTGTATTCATGTACAGCTGTACAAGTAATATAAGAGCTATCATTCATCCCAGGACAAGGAGGTCTTGTCGTTTACAACACTTATAGGAACATCTTTGGTTGAAAGTATTGACCTGCGACTTTTCATGAAAGGAATGGGTTACAGTTTTCCCCGTTTCCTTATTCTGATCTTTTTGTTTGATTGATAGTCAATCATATTGCCGTTACTTTGTGTTGATGGATTACCCTATTTGTTAAAATACTTATTTCTTCCTCATGGATTCCAAATTCCATTTCGAGGTAACACTTATCTGTTCCATAACAACTCTCTTCTCTGCCGTCCCTACCACCCTCTCATCTTCCGGTACGTCCATCACCTTCCTGTGCCATTACCATAACACTCGCTCGCTCTCTATCATCATCATTACAACAACGCCACCTTCCTCCTCCCTCACCACAACCCCCTCTCAATTGGTGATCACCACAAGTGTCATCTTCTTGGGTCATGCCCATCACCCGAACTTGCTACCACTACTAGGGATATTGTGATCTCTGCCATCACCTTCATGCATCATTTTGGCAACTTTAACTCAAAAAGAAAGTCCTATTTGAAATATTGACTGAAAAACAACCGCCAAGATGATCAGCAATTCTTGATTTCACTGTTACATCTGTTGCCTATGAGCCTATAGTAGTTTAGTTCTTGGTCTTTGATCATAGTGCCTATTATTGAGGACTTGTTTAATTCTTTATGTCGCAGAAAGCAGTCCCAGAACTGGGGGTCCAGGAGCTGGTGATGGATGGAGAAGTGCATTTGATGCTGCTGCAAATGGGCCCACAGATTTTTCGAGATCTCACAGTCGGCGAAACAGTGATCCGGCCCAGAATGATGATATAGGGGGGTCTGGCTCAAACTCGAGCAGCTGCCGCACGCCAGTTCGACTGCCACCAGCACCACTTCGATACTAGAGATTCACATGAAGATTATATGGATGAAAAAGATGATTATGATAATGACTTATTTTGTCATCAATGCATTCTTGTTGGGTGAGATGTACGGATGTTACTTCCTGATATTGAGCATTTCCTCTTCAGCTCTGCTTATATGTTATCATAGTTTTGTAGATGGGAAAGGAAAGTAGATGTAGATAGATATCGGCTGCCAGGGCTGAGCAAAAGCGGTTATCCGCACCGGTTTTGCAATTCGGAGCGGTTAACCGGTTTTAAAAGTTACTAGTTTTATGCCCGTGCAAATTGCACGGGGTTGTAGTTTAGGGTTGAGAAGTAGGATTGTTAATAGGAAATGCTCTTTCATGGTAGTATTAATTTTGGAATTCTAGAATTACAGAAAAAAAAAATCTCAAAAATTATAAAAGTTAACAAAAGTAGACAAATTGCAAAGAAATAAGTACAACAAAAAGTTGTTACGGGGTACAATCATAAGTTAATTGAACTATAGCTTCTCAAAAACTTCTTTATACACTACGTTGTTTGTTCTATTGGACACACGCGTTTATCATTATCGCAAATCAGAACCTTCAATCCCTTTTTGCTTGTCACTCTTGAAATAGCGACATAGAGCTGACCGTGCGTAAACACCGACCTTGGAAGATAAAGCCCAACATGTGCTAGTGACTGTCCTTGGCTCTTATTTATCGTCATTGCAAAACACACCGCAACAGGGAATTGTCTTCGTCAAAATCGCATCGGAACTTACTGAATCGGATGGAGTAAGTGTAATACTGGCAATATGCACTTTATCGCCCTTATGACTACCCGATAAAATCAAGCTGTTGCTCTAATCACACGTGATCCCAAATCATCACTATCGGGCCGAGTGCCATTGCACAATCCGCGAGATTGGTCAATGTTTCAAGAAGCATAACTATAACACCAACCTTGACTTTAATTCATGATTTGGAAGCCCCGAGCACTTAATAGAGTTAAGAAATTCTGTGGTGTACAAATCACGGACCCCAATATTACTCTCATCTTTACTAACCTCGCCTCGAGGCCAAGTAAATTTTCTCTGTTGCATCTATTCGAGATAATACGTAGTCATTAACCAAATCAACGATCTCATGTGTAGGTGCAAGGATGGCCCTCTCCTGAAGATACTCGGGATTCGATAGTTGATTCTCGAGGGATGGGTAAATGGCATCTACAATCGAAGCGATAGGATCTCCAGTGTCTTTGAATCAAAATGTCATTCGGAACTCTAATTCAACTTCTCCATCATTCGGATCTCCGCTTTCCCCGTCTCCAACTTTTAGTATCCATTCAAAAACTCTTTTATCCGAGCAAGTTCGAACACGAATCTCCGCCTCGAAGGCGCATGTTTTTTGTCAATTTCAAAGACCTTGTAGGAATAAAAAAATATGTAATTTATGAGGTTATATGGAGTAAATAAATTTTTAACCGTTACATATAGATAGTTAATTCAAAACGTGCATTTTTTTTTTTTTGTACCTTGCAAGGCACCACAAATTTGAAGCACATAGTGACGCATTCACGATTTCCGATCTACTGCCTTTAGGGATAACGGGAAGTATTTGTCGAAAATCACCTCCAAATACGACAACCTTACCACCAAATGGTTGATTGATATCTCCGTCGTTCGAAAAACGCATGACATCTCTTAAACTCCCAACAATGACCTCGAAAGCATATCTGTGCGTCATTGGTGCTCCCATATAATAAGCTTTGTCCTAATTAAGAGTTCGGCTAAATCACTTCCTGGTTTAATCCTTGAACACGTAGAATTTTCAACTACATTGAGTGGGATACTAAGTCTCGAATGAGCAGTTATTCCACCGGAAGTAAAGTAGCCGCAATGCCGCCGGATGCTACAGAAGCACAATCATCCTCTACTTCTCAATGCCGCACATAAGGTTCGCCAAATAAAAGTTTTACCCGTCCCTCCATATCCATATACAAAAAAAAACACCTCCGCGATTATTACGGACTGCGTCCATTATCTCATTGTAGACAACCATTTGCTCGTTAGTCATGGAAGATAAAAGGTGCACATGTTCTTCCCCTAAAGAAACTCTGTCATAAGATAGCTCGTCGGATACTAACGTGTTCACAGGATGAGGTGTGGATGATTCGGGAAAAGGCATGTCTTCAAACCTACGTAAGCTACTGCCGTTGCGTTGAAGACATGCTTCAATATCTAGCAATGCATAATTCTTAAGTTCATCCTCCGTTAATCGCAACGCTGTGAATTTAATAGGCGCACACCATTTTAAAAGTATATTAAACAATTATTACACGGTAGTGCTTAAATAAAAGGGGAGTTAGTATAATATTATATGAATTTACAGTAATCACAAAATGCTCATTTAACAACTAACCTTGGTTTTGCAGCGCATTACGTTGTTGATATAGGATGTCATCTGAAAGATGCTTCCAAGTTTTCTCCCACACTTTACTTGGCATCGCTATAGCAGCAGACAACAATAAAGTGACAAAGAGGTTTCTTAAATAAGACCCGGAACCCCAACGGCTTGCTTCCTCTATAGCATCAATGTACTCCTTATCATCTCCAAGCAAACCACGCGCATAACATGCAGCTCTGAAAGTAGGATGCAAAGTATCATCAAACCACCTTAAATCCTCATAAGATTTAGGACCCTTGACGAAATTTAATAGAGTCCTCATATAATATAGTTCACCACAATTAGGGGAAACATTATGCATTCTTCCAAGAGCAAAACCACTTTTTCTAGGATGCCAAGCACGTTCTTCTTGTTTCCACACCTAATTTCGTCGAAACTGGCTATATAATAGTTGTTGTGCCTCCTCGCTAGATTTATTACAATCCATCCAAGCCAAGAACTTTGTCATACCGATTGTGGGATTATCGATGACTGAATCAATAAGGTCTTCGTCGTTAAAAACAACGCTTTGCTCATCAGGAAGGTGAAAGCGCAATCTTTCAACATGAGGAGTCCTATAATGTATTTCAAAGCCAAAGATTCTCCACACGACTTCGCATGCTGAGATATAACGACAATCATGGAACCTCTGTATCTCATCTATTTGGTCGGGATTCTCCTCGTTTCGACGACGATAAGAAGATTGCATTGTGGCTCGATCAGGGCCCTTATTTATGTACTTGAACAAATACTTGATTGATCGAACTTGATTGCACCATTCGACATTTATGTGGGCACGATATTTTAACAATAATTGCGCATTATATGGAACTACCCACTCATTGCCCAGTTTCCGTCCACTCTTCACCACGGTAAATCCCTTTTCCCTCCTCTTATATACAGGATACCCGTCGTCGTCAACCGTTGTGCTTTCGATGCACCTCTTCGGAAAGTTTCTGGAGCACTTAGATGCAACCATACACGGGCAAGTAGGGAAGTCTTTGCCACATGGACCGTGTATCATATGATCCTTCACAAGAGCATATAACAAAGGGTTTTCATCAGGATCGGGTATCTCGGCACTAATAATTTTATCTACATTTGCGGCCTCCGGGAATTTGTCGTCACGATGAAGAAATATTAGAATATGAGCATGTGGCAATCCACGTTTTTGAAATTCAATAGTGTACGTGCCTGAAAGATTAGCCAAAACAATTATAAGTTTTTTTCATACAACATTAGGAAGAAACATGAATGGTAGTGCTCGAAAGATTTATGTGTAACCTCACCTCCAATGACACGTCCGAATATGTGACGGTCTTTCAAGTCTTTCATTAATTCCGCCAGTTTCATCTTGAAAACACGACTAAGAATATCAGGTCGATCCTCCGGCCTCAAACCTCTTTTAGAGACAAATCTCATTATTTCTGGCCATTTTGGATTACATGTAAATGTAATGAACAAATTTGGATACCCATACCACTTGCAAATGGTCATAGTATCTTGGAAATTACCTATAGTGTACCCATCTGATTGCAAAACCGATGAAGACATGAAAATACGGCTCCCGGCAGAGGATGGTTCGGTTTCTCCACGGTCGACCGCATTCGCAAGATTTTTATACGTTTCCACACAAAGCAACCCTTGATTATGACGAAGAAATGACAACCTCTGCGACTCAACCATCATATAACCATCGACAATAAATTGTTGAAGTAATTTAGCAGCTAACAAAAGAATTGCAGATTGAAGGAACGAAGATCTATCCTGGAGATGAAATGCAAGCCACTCTCTCATTGTTACTTGATTTCGTGGGTTCTTTTTCTTACTTCTGTTGAGAGAAGCTTCGCTATGTAGGATGCCCGGCCTCCAACCGTCTTCGCCATGCGGAAACAACAAAGGATACTTAGTGCTAAATATAAAGGGTGCAACTCGGATATACGCCAAGTTCACCACTTTCCTTCTCAATAATAATATCCCTCTTTTCCACGGCGTTTCCAATGTCTCCTTCAATAAGAACGGCAACCTCAGAAGCTGTAGGACGGTTATATGTTCTGCCATCAGTTTCTCGTCTTGAAACAAGCCGAATAGAGACATCTCTTTCTATATCATCTGATAATCTATCTCTCGCCATTCTGAATCGCATAGCTAATATATTTTCCTCATCGATCATTCTTTGCAACAAAAAAATTAGGTCATCGTTAAACCGTTCCGGATTATTCGGGCTGCAAAATATAAAAGAATAATTACTCCGTAGGAAGGTTATCATGAGGCGCAGTCGTATATTGTATTAAATTCGCAAGAACATATAATTTGTAGTTATACCTATGAGCATTCTTACGGTTTTGAACTTCTTCTTCTGTGTCATATATGTACAGCTGGCAAAACTTTGGAGTATTTCGATCCGACGGCAACAAACTCCCGATGCGGTGTACATTTTGGCCTCCCATCCGAAAAGTATATGGTCCTCGACCTTGATTTACAGAATTATCGATCTTTCCTCCCATTGACGTGAACGAAAACATCATATTGTAAGCTCGAATGTTATCAATAAAGTGGTTGCTTAGTGGGTGTCGCCGACTTAAAAGATCCAACAACAATTGAGGTGGTTGTTTAAGAAGAGGAAGAGTAATTTTGCCATCAGAACAACACAATGAGAATGTAGGATGTAATGTATTCCTATCCTTACGTACGCGTTCTAAGTACCACAACATTGCACCGCATTTGTTACATGAAACGTCGGGGTCTCCAATATCCCAATATCCTTCGAACTCTAAATCTAAAAATTAAAAAATTAAAAAAATTGAAAAAAAAAATGGGACGACATTTATGATGTATAAACGGTTAGTGTAACAATAATAATAAATAATATGTAATTTTAAGAACTTAAACCTTCTTCATTAGCTCCCCTGCTTGATGAATCATCATATTCTTCGCTTAAATTTCTAACCAAATTACTCACCAATCTAGCCACAGGATCGAGAGCTTGTTGACCTGAACAGCTTGGTCGGGAACTGGTACCTAAAAAATCAACAATAACATTGACAAACACTCTGACAATACCACATACCTATTTAAGAACTAAAGCATCCCTTCAATCAAATAACATAAATAATATAAGAAGTTAAACCTTCTTGTGGATTAACCCAACTCGATGAACTTTCGTTGGTTGGACTTAAGTCTCTGATCAACTCATTGACTAATCTTGTTACGGGATCAGGTTCTTTTAGACTCGTACAACTTGGTCGAGAACTACTGCTGCTACCTACAAAATATGACATCAAACATTACATTAACATAAACGTACTTAATTGTTGAAAAATATTCCAAAATCGTTAAGAGTAACGTAAATAACCTGCGGCTGTACAACTTGACGGTCTAATCGGTGTATCGAATGAACCGTTCCTAAATTTCTTATTGCCATGTAATTCTTTTCTGTTAATTCTTGCCATCTTTGAACGTAATGACGCAGGTAGGTTGTTATCATTTTCCGTAGATGGTGTAGAGGGGATAACTGGCCGGGTTGTCAATGTAGTTCGACATGCCCTTTTGTTACTGTGGTTTGAGTCACTACCTTCTCCTGTGACACGGGTGACTTAAAAGAAGACGGGATTATATAACATGTGGTTAAATTAAAATGGGAAAAGTTTAATTTTTAAATTTTTAAATAAATATGTAAAATTACTTAGAAAATTAACATTTATTATTGAAAAGTAGTAAATCATATTGAACTAAATGTACAAAAGTACAAATAAAAATTAAAGCAGATTATTTGAAATTGTGCTACTAAATAACAAAAGTAATCTACGATTAAGGTAAAAGAAATTACCATTGGTGATATCGGACAACGGAACACGATTAGTGTATCTTGAATCTTGCGTTGTTGAATTAGATATGAGTTCGGACCGATTGTTATTAGCTACATGTAAGGATGCAAATGAATCAGAAAAACAATGAACCCAAATAAATGACCCACAACAAAACTAATATGCGGCCCAAAGTTACAGCCAACATTTGACCCAAATAGACGGACTCAATTAAGAACAAAAATTCCAGCCCAAACCCAATGAAGTAAACCTATCTAGCCATCCTATAAATACACTAAGAAAGCCAAACCCTAAAATTATTACCAGTTCACTCACTCACTCACTCAAACTCTTACCGCCGCTCTGCCTCTCTCACTATACTCCACTCTCACACCCTAAATTTATTACACTCACCATACTCCGCTCTCAGCCTCCCTTCTTCATCTCATTCACTCACTTTCTCCCTCCCTGTTTCACCGCCGCTGCTCTCAGCCTCAACCTCTCACTATACTCCGCTCAAAGCCTCTCACCATACTCCTCTGCTATTCCGTCCTCCTCTAACATTCCGGTCATTTACCTTGCCGGATCATTGTTCAATATAACAAAGTCGCCGGATCTTATACTAACAAAGTCGCCGGATCATTTTATTGAGGTTAGCATCAAATGTTTAATAGATCTTATACTAACAATGTTCAATATAACAAAGACGCCGGATCTGAGGCGATTTGTTTCAAAATTTGCGTTTTTAAATGCTCAAACTTTCTTATTTGTTAATAATGGTGTTAATTCATATATTAAATAGAAAAAATAATCATTTTTTGGAGAAATGCCTATGTATTCATCTCTAAAATTGTGATTTTCATTAATCTTTTTGGTTATAAATCAAGTATTTCGATCATTTTATTGAGTTTTCATGTTCATTTTATATTATAGTATTAGATCTAATGAGTATTAAATCTGAGGCGATTTTTTTTCAATTTTTTCATTTGTAAGTGCTCAAAGTTACTGATTTGTTGATACAGGTGTTAATCCGTTTGATTTCATAGAAAAAGTGCTCTTTTTTTTGGGTTATTGTATATGTATTCATCACGAAACAAATGGGTTTTCTTATTTTTTGGGTATTTATTCAAGTATTTCTCCCATGTATTCTGAGAAAGTTATTGTTACATTGGTTTTCATGTTCATGTCCTCTTAATCTGTTAGATCTATTGAATATAAACCCTTATTTTGTTATTATAGGTTTCGAAAGTTCATTTATACACATTGGAATCTGGTAACGTCGGGACCGTGGTCGTCCGTCACCGGTAGCTGCTTTCCTCTCCTTAGTCGAATTCTTTATGTAAATAGATGATTAATTATTCTGGTAAATTGTTTTACATTTTAATTTTTGATTTTTGATGATTTTTTTGTTTTAATTATTCTAATATAAATGAAAAATGTTTTTTTTGGAACAGGCCGAGACAAAGTAACGCTCTGTTCGAATTCAAGTATCATATACTACATCCCATTATGCAGGTGATTATCTTTTTTTAACAATCATTTTTGTCAACACTTACGACGGTGGGATTTTATAATATGTTAAAAGTATGTATTTAATTTGTTTGCTAAATATCAATTGTTAACCTTTGCTTCTACTGTGACCTGATTACATAGAGTAAGAATCAATTTTTTTGAGTATGGTTTTCTAAAAATCAATTTTGCTTCTTCTGTGATGACTTTAAATTAACATAGATGGTCAACATTCTATGTAATCAATTTTTGTCTTTCTGCATTTAAAAATTGTTAAATATGTTGATGTATGTTAAAGGCTGATAACCCAAGTTCATTACTTCGAGAAAGAAGTCAAAGTTGCTTAATTGTTAATAAGGGTGTAAATTCCATTAGATTTGAGCCTTTTTTTTTCTGAGCCGAAAATTTTAAATCTTTTTGTAATCGTAATTTGCTGAAACCATAATCAGATAATTATTGATTGCATTATTCATCTTTGTTTTCCCTAATTTATAAGGACACACTGTCCATGTTAATGCTTTATAATTTATTTCGATACATAATTTTTTTAATATTGGTTTAATATGTTTTTTATGTATTTTATAGGTATATTATTTGGCTTTAAAAAAATTTGGATCCTGATCATACCAGAACTCCTACTAATCTCAGGTACTGTCTTATCAATTTTTCTGATTAAATCCCCAAATTTTAATGTTTCTTATTTTTTACATGGTTTGAGGTTTAAGTACCATAATCATATAATGAAAAGTTTCTAACAAAAAACAATCTTGTGCAGTGATCTTTCAACACCAAGTTTATGCATCCGACCCGAATACAACCAAATAAAGATAAGTATCAAATTTACCTCTGTTGATTCTCCTGCTTTTTCTGGTTTCGTTGTTCTGAGAAGTCGAACTTTGATTGTTTTCCATGATATTCAACCCTCTATTTACTTCAATTCCTTTGTAGTTTCAACCTTAATGTAGTTGGATCATTATAAATAAATTTGGTAATAGTACTGGATTGAAATTGATGAGGTTAATGGTGTGCTTTGGTGCTTGCTAGGTTTTTGGTTTGTGGTAAATGATGAATGACGATGAATAATGATATTTCCGTTTTGTTGTTGCTGCAACTTTTTGTATTTGTGTTGTGTAACTTCTGTTGGTTTCTCAATATTTGTATTTTTTATATTATTATGATAGTTGTGGTAAGTTTTCATGATAAATAATGGTAGTAGTGGTCAGTTTTCATGATAAATAATGGTAGTAGTGGTCAGTTTTCATGTTAAATAATGGTGTAAGTGACAACTAATTACAATTTACTGCTTTTAATTCGTGTTCTTTCCAAATCTGAACTGGTCATTAAAAATTGAAACCCGTGCAAGTGAAAAAATGAAAAAAAGTGAGATTTTATGAACTGGTCATTAAAAATCTGAACTGGTCAAACAAAAATTAAGTTCGTGGTAAATTCAGACGTTTTATGAGATTTTGCATGTGGTATAAAAGTGAAAAAAATAGTTCAGATTTTAGGTCACATTATTTCAGATTTAGAATTTAAATTCAGTATGAAATCCCTATCCTATTAATCCACATTTTAGTTTTAGGTTTGTAGTAAATGTTATTTATATTTTGTTGTTGCTGCAATTTTTCTATCTGTGTTGTGTCACTGGGGTCGGTTTCTCAATATTTATATTATTATGATGGTAGTGGTCAGTTTTCATGTTAAATCATGGTAGTAGTGGTCGGTTTTCATGTTCAGTCATGGTTAGAGAGTTTTATAATTAATAATACGTTCAATTCTCTACATTGTTACTTAACTTAGTTAAATTTTACGGTCCAAAAATGTAGATTTTTAATCGATGTCCCCTTGAATTATAAATTTAAATATAAAAATTTAAATATAAAAATAAAAAACCAATATTTCATTGTAAATTTTTTTACTAATTAGACAATCTCTTATTTATTTTATGTTTTTATGTCCTAATTTATTTTTTAAGATTGGAAGATTTGTGTTGCACCAACTTGTGTTTTGTTTTCAAAATCACTGTTTATGTAAAATTAAACTATTAAACTAATAAGATTACCAAATGTGGCTCTGATGATACACTAAATATGGCTGTTGAGTAACTGGACTGCGTTGCTCCATGTACGCTTTTAAATCAAGTTGATGTAGTAGTGATGAAGTGACTGCATTGCGTTCATATTTTGTTCACATCTTAGTTCACTTTTTATTTCTGATTTTTAAGTTTAGTTCAGATTGAAATTGCTATCCTATTAATCCACATTTTAGTTCAGATTTTGCCAACCGGTTTAGTTCTAATCCACATTTTTTTACCCTTAATTAAAATTTACTGATTTTGATTCGTGTTCTAGTTGCCAAATCTGAATTGGCCATTAAATATTTATACCCTTAAAATTTTTGTTCATAAATCAGTCTTTGATTTCAGATTTTAGTTCATATCTTAAAAATTTTGTTGGAACAGTTGCAGAAATACGTACTGCTATTTGTAGGTATAATTTAAAGTTATTTTTAGCCGCTCATTTTGTTGGAACCGTGCAACTCTTGCTAACCCAATTCATAAATCGACCCTCTGTGATATTTTTTGCTCATTTATGTCAGTTTTCCGTAGTAGGTACAATTTGAAGTTATTTTTCGTGGTATAATGTGATGGTTCTTATATTTGGTTGAAGATTGTTAAGATAAGTTCCCTTCTTTATATTTTGCGAATTAACTGTTTAACAAACAATGTTCAACTAAAATACGAAAGCACTACCGTACTTATAAAAACAAACAAACTTCAAACGTCATACAAATTGTTCGAAACGTAAACAAATACGAAAAGTACTAAAAAGTCTTCAAACGTAAACTGAAAAGCATACTTCAAGATAAGGCTCTTGTAACAACACAAAGAGAAAGACTACTTCTCAATTTTAATGTTCTTGATTGGAATAGTTGCTTTGCTTGATGACCCTTGATCCGCTGACATTTCTCTTACTTCAGTTATTTCGAAGCCGTCATCTTCCAAGCGTGCTCGCTTTTGAGGCAATTTGCTAATTGGTGTGTTTTCTATCTCCTCGTCATACGTCTTCACGTTTTCCTGATAGTACAATAATAGAAAGATCATTAAAATTGGTCTTTAAAATAATCTAAGCATATATCAATGAATGGATTTACTTACCAATAGCAAGAGTTCTGTGTTACTGATTTCACTTCCAGAGATTGTTATTGCTGAATTTTTTCCGCTGCTTTCCGCTGCCTTTATTTTCAGAATGATAGGTGTTAGTCATAGTTGTTAGTCTTATGAATTGAATTTTGGAATAATTTTTCGTGTTGTAAGTGATGATAAAGTACCTTTCCACATTCTTCTAGTTCTTTCCATTTGGCTATCACATCCTTGTCGCCACACAATTGGGTTGCTTTGTAGCATATTGATTTTTGTCGTATATTGTACTCTTGATCGACCAAGATTTTGGCGATGAACACACGATCCATAATCTCACGAAATTCAAGGGGCACCGCCTCTTTGTCCCCTTCCTGTTTTTTCACATGAGTTGGTCAAGTTCCACATGCAATAAAAATGAAGACATATTTTAAATCACTGATATTGTACCCTTTCTTGTGCCTCTAGTATTGTTGATGCTTGTTTGCCTACAATTTTAGAGATTGGGGAGTCCCACAACATAAGTTGCGCCCTAACCTGATCCCCATCACTTGCCTCGACTTTTAGCTGGAACCTGTTTTTTAAATCGGTTAAAAATATTAGTAGTTGTTAGTTTTAGCTACATTTTCGTTTTAGATTTTAAATTACCTTGGGTATGCCTTGGGGACCCCAATATTTTCTACTTTACAACCGGGTTTTTTGCAATACCATAATTGATCAGCTTCTTGAGTAACCTTTCCTAGGCATTTGCCGCATGAGTTAAAATACCAATGAACAGATAAGTTCATTTCTTCAATGTAGACTAATGTCACATAATATCCGGCCTATAATTTAAAAAGAAAGTTGATTCATTGAAGTGTTATTAATCAAAAACATCGACTTATGAGTTAGTTTAAAAGTTTAGAATGTTTAGTAGCATATCTTTACCTTATTAGTTCCTTGGATTGATGCTAATGATTTTATTTTTGCACCTGCGAGGATGTTACTTTCCTTGGATGCTTTCCCAATTGGACCAGAAATAGCATCATTTGATATGGCCTTGATCCTTCAAAGTTGCATTATAATCAAATTGTCATCACATTATAAAAGGTATGTCATTAATTTATGCTACTTAGAATACTATAATAATCTAATGGGTTAAATATCGAGTAAAACATACACCAACGACTGAGTTTCACAGATTCTTGTAATCATAATATAAACGGCACTCTCCTACCAGTCACCGGTGAAAGGGTTGTGTCATTTGTATTCGGGTTTGGGTCATTTTGGAAGGTGCGAAAAAGGGTGTTCTTGTTGTAATTTCCTCCCTAGTGTAACCATAGTCTTAAATATAAACCATTCATTGGCTGTTTTTTTGGCAGATTCAGATCAGTAGATAATCTAAACATGAACTTCAGTGTTTTTACTTTTGTTATCATCATCAAATTATAGACATTATGTGTCATAAAAAAATAACGGATAATTTCCTTCCTAGTGTAACAATAGTTTTAAATATAAACCATTCATTGGCTTTTTTTTGGCAGATTCAGATAAGTAGATAATCAAAACATTAAGTTCAGTGTTTTACTTTTGTTGTCATCATCAAACTGTACACATATTATGTCATAGTTACGTAAAAATGTATAAGTTCAAAATTGTAGGGATTTAACATTGCATGGACATAAAAGTTTTAAAGGTTCCGTAACCACTAACTATTATACACCACCATAGAAGTAAAATTTAAAAGTAAGGCTGTTTGTAAAGAGAATATGAAACCTGTTTTTGAACTCCTCTACTTGTGGAATGTTTGGATTGAGTTCAAATTTTGTAGCCCCTCTTGTTGTTGAAAGCGACACGTTACCTGTTGTAATACGAAATTTATAAGGTGTAAGGCAATAAATTTAAATGTAAATATATTCTGAATGTTTGGAAATTGGGTGAATTGATACTTACCAAACCATTCCTTCCTTTGGACACATTTGAGGACCAAAATTGGTTTCTCATCCAAGTACTTGCATTGTTCTTGTATCTTAGCTATCTTGGGAAAGTAGCGTTCCCAAACAGTTAGCTTTATTCTCCTTTTCCTGTAAATGTTTGTAATTTAAATTTAAATAATGAGAAAGTTAACTATCTAAAGTTAACTATCCATTTCAATTCTTTCTTTAATTCTGGATAATATAGAAAGTTAACTATCTAAAGTTTTTTATAGTCTCAAATTGTCAATTCTTTGGGACTTATCAGAATGGAATAGTTATCATTTCTTTTTGGCCGAATGGTGTGAAAGATTTGCAATTAGTATTGACTCTGGACTCTTAAGACAGAAATTTTTTCTGATTCCAAGTTTCTCCGTGCCGAGTTTCTTCTTGTGGTTTAACTGCCCATCGTTCATTTTCACGAAGTCCTCAAGAGCTTTCCTTTTTATTTTTACTTTTAATGAAGGGTTATTTAATATAAATACTCCAAACTATATGGGCTCTTCTCATAATACTCCGAACTATACTTTAACTCAAAATAAAACGAACTTTGAGTACCCTCTTCTCAAAATATACTAACTCAATTTTTGACCTGTTATACCAAGTTAAAGCTTATGTGGCATCCCATGAAGTCAATGTGGCATTAATACCCCTCCAATTACTTACCTCTTTATCTTTTCCTCAATCAAATTAGCCCCACCCTCCTACCTCACCACCACCGCTAATCACACCTCACCACCGCCATTAATTTACGTCAATAATCCACCACCACCACAACTATCCAAGCTTTACAACCACGCCTAATCGCCACCTACAGCGTTTCGCGTTTCCCTACGCTCTATCAACCACAACAATTTATGTCACTCAATAAACTAGTGTCAATCACCCATATTGCTACAATCCCTCTCATTATCTGCATCTATGAACACCATTTTCGCAGTCGCTTACTAAATTAATCGAGTTGAACTGTTGAATGGAACAAATCCGAGGTTAATGTATCATTCCGCTGCTGCTAAACTTGAACAACTTCTCCTTGATTGTAAATCTCATAGTTGCTGAATTGTTGTTGTTAGAAGGTGATAAGGGGAACGTTTTTTGTGTGTTGATTATTATTGATTCCATCAATGGAATATATAGTTACATGAGGAAATGCTAACAGCCAAAGCCAAACGTAAATGGGAAAGCCAACAGCTAAAACAATAACTACCGATACAGAATACATAATCCTAACACCCCCCCTCAAGCTGGAGCATGGAGATCAAGAGTGCCCAGCTTGCGGAGAAGGCGATGAAACTGGGGCGCACCCAAAGCTTTAGTACAAATGTCGGCCAATTGGTCATGCGTAGAAACATGAGCCGTGGTAATGAGCTTGTCCGTGATCGCATCGCGAACAAAATGGCAATCAACTTCGATGTGCTTAGTACGTTCGTGAAAAACCGGATTTTGGGCAAGATGTAGAGCGGACTGACTATCACAAAACAATTTCATGGGCAAGGGAACTGTGACACCCAAACCAGTTAAGAAGCCTCGAAGCCATTTCAATTCACATACGACAGCGGCCATGGACCGATACTCAGCCTCCGCGGAAGAAAGGGAGACAGTTGTTTGCTTCTTGGTTTTCCAAGAGATAGGGGACCCACCAAGAAACACAAACCATCCAGTGGTTGAGCGACGAGACAGAGGGCACCCGGCATAGTCAGAATCACACCAACCGGATACAGAAAAATCACCATCAGATCGGAGAAGGATACCTTGACCCGGACTGCCTTTCAAATACCGAACCACGCGCAAAGCAGCCATCATATGTGCTTGCCGTGGTTGATGAAGAAAGCGAGATAATATGTGCACCGAATAAGTTAAATCTGGCCGTGTAACAGCAAGATAAACAAGGCGCCCAACAAGGCGACGATATGACTCAACATCAACCAGGACCTCACCATCGTCAATACCTAGCTGATGATTTTGTTCGAGAGGAGTAAGAGCCGGTTTGGCTCCCAGTAAACCCGTTTCGGTGATAATATCAAGAGCATATTTGCGTTGACTAAGATAGATGCCGTCAGCACTACGAGCCACTTCAAGACCGAGAAAATATTTAAGAGGTCCCAAATCCTTCATATGAAAGCAATTCCCCAAATACGTCTTGAAGGTAGAGATAGCGGAAGAATCATTACCCGCAATGACAAGATCATCAACATAAATTAAAATAAATAGTCGTACCTCATCCTGCGAGTAAGAAAATAAGGAATAATCGGAGTAAGACTGGCGAAAACCATACTCGCGAAGTGCCGTGGCCAGCTTCGCAAACCAACAACGTGGTGCTTGACGGATCCCATATAGTGACTTCTTTAACCGACAAACCTTGCCTTCCTTGCCTCGACTAAAACCCGGTGGAAGTCTCATGTAAACTTCCTCATTCAAGTCACCATGTAAGAACGCATTATGAACGTCCATTTGGTGCAATTCCCATTTTTTGATAGCTGCAACGGCCAGAAATGCCCGAATAGTAACCATTTTGACAACCGGAGCAAAGGTTTCTCCATAATCCAATCCTTCGACCTGGTGATTACCAAAAACAACAAGACGGGCTTTAAGTCGTTCAATAGTACCATCGGATTGATATTTAATGCGATATACCCATCTACAACCGAGTGCCTTTTTGTCAGGCGGAAGATCAGTAAGCTCCCACGTTCCATTGCGTTCAAGAGCATCTATCTCGTCTTGCATAGCTACACACCATTTTTTATCACGAATGGCTTCCTTAAAAGTGGGCGGCTCAATTCCAGCCGTGACTGCAGCAAGGAAAGCACGGTGGTTCGCAGAAAAAGAATGACAGTCAACATAGTTTGCTAAAGAGTAAGGCGTACCTGAGGATGACGTTGGAGAGGACGGAGAGCTCGAAGGCGGGGATGGACTTTGTGCTGTGTCAAGAATGTACCCACGCAAGCGGGAATTGGGAAATTTGAGCCTTCGACCACGGCCTAGATCAACCGTTTCAGTGGTCAAATTATCGGCAGAATTAGCAACATCATCACCCGAGGCCGAGGCCCCCTGTTCCTGTTCTGTACCACCGGCTGACCCCCCCTCGACAGTGGGACCAGGTGACCCAGCAGCACCATGCTCCGTGGCTGCATTAGTCCCGGCCACATGGTCACTTGGAGACCCGCCAACATCAGGAAAAGGATCAAAAGTACCATTGAAAGGTTCATCCGAGACAGTGGAAGGGGAAGAGAGGTCAGGCTCAGGAGCGGGTTCAAGAGGAAATTGGGATTCATGAAAGATGACATCACGGGACACAAAGTAAGACTTCGTTTCAACATCAAATAATTTCCAACCTTTCTTGTTATGAGGGTACCCGACAAAGATACATTTGCGACCCCGTTTGGCAAATTTGTCACCGTGGGTGTTTTGATTATGGGCGAAAGCAAGGCAACCAAATACTCGTAAATGAGTATAGGACGGAGCGACCCCAAACAAGCATTCATAAGGGGTCTTGTGATTTAAGAGTTTAGTCGGGGTACGATTAATTAAATATGCCGCTGTAAGGATACACTCGCCCCAAAAAGACTTGGGTAAATGGGCCTGAAAAAGAAGAGCCCGAGCAACTTCCAAAAGGTGACGGTGCTTACGTTCGACACGGCCATTTTGTTGAGGCGTGCCAACGCAAGAGGTCTGAAAATGAATCCCATTTTTGAAAAAATAACCCGCCATACAATTAAACTCCGTGCCGTTGTCACTACGCACAAATTTAAGGGTCTTAGAAAATTGAGTATGGACCATAGAAATAAAACTCATAAACATGTCGGTCACTTCCGTTTTATCAAGCATCAAATAGACCCAAGTAGCCCGAGAATAATCATCCACAATCGTCAAAAAATATTTCGCTCCACAAGAAGAAACAGTCCGATAGGGTCCCCAAAGATCGCAATGGATTAATTCAAAAATGTCCGTGGCACGTTTATCATTCAAAATAAAAGGAGTACGATGATGTTTAGCAAATTGACAAGCATCACAAATGAAATCTTTATTAAAACTATGAATAAAGGGTAAAGTCTTGACCACATTATCGGAAGGATGACCCAAACGTCGATGCCACAAGTCAGCCGAACCGGATTCATCAACTTTATTCACCGTAGTCCGAGCATCAGCACACAGCCAATAAAGTCCATCCCGCAGCTCACCAACTCCAATCGTCTTCCTCGAGGAACGGTCCTGAATATGACAAGAAAATTTAGCAAACTCAAAGGAATAATTATGGTAAGAGGTAAGCTGTGAAATAGAGATTAAATTGCACGTCAAACTTGGAACATAGAGAACACGACGTAGGGTCAGGGAATTAGTAATAACAGCCGACCCCATAACAGTGGAAACAACTTGGTGTCCGTTTGGAAGGCCAACAGGCCGAGCAGGGATAGTAATGCGATCAACCAAACAAGACAAGTCACCAGTCACATGATTGGAAGCCCCCGTATCGAGTATCCAATTACACATACCGCTTAAACGATCGGAAGCAAGGAGATTGTTGACGGAGGCGCCTGTCAGTACCGCATTAATATGAACACCAGGTTCAGGTGGGTTAGACCCACGACCAGCAGAAGAACCTGCACCACCCGAGGAGGACCCTGAACCAGAACTACGGGAGGAGCGAGCACGACGCAACTCGGCAAGTGTCCGTGGCCTGTCACCCCACCACTCGGGAAACTTCTGAGTTCGGATAAAGCAATTGGAGACGTCATGGCCACGAGTATCACAGTGGTTGCAGAGAAAGAGACGCCGCTGCTCAGCCCGTTCCTTGTCACGAATGGCACGCCATTCAGCAGGAGAACGAGAAGACGGCGTGGCAAACGCGACCACATCCGAGACATCCGGAGCAGAAACAGAGCCTTCACGTAATCGTTCCTCTTGTAGCACGGCATGGTAGGCACGATTAAGAGAAGGCAAAGGATCAAGTTGGAATTGTTGGGACCTTATATTCGCATACAACGTAGCATCAAGACCCATAAAAAATTGATGCAACCGTTCGTTGTCGAGACGCTTGACAGCAGCAGGACCGATTTCACATTCACATTTGCCGCATTTACAAGCAAACGGTGGTTCGTGAACGACAATCGAATCCCACAGAGCCTTCAGTTTTCCGTAATAGGTGCTAACGTCCATACCTTTAAGTTGTTTGCAGTTGTGAAGCTGAGTCTTGAGCCCGTGAATTTTGGTACCATCGACTACCGAAAATTGCGCAGCCAAATCAGCCCAAAGAACAGAGGCATCCTCCACATACGAAATCATATCCAAAAGAGTCGGATCAATGGTGTTTCGAATCCACTGAACAAGTGTGCAATGGACAACTTCCCAATTTTCGAGGGAAGCAGCATCAGTCGGTTTTTTTATCGTACCATCAACGAAACCGAATTTTCGGCGGGATTTGAGAGACATCTTCATATTGTTCTTCCAGTCGTCATAATTGTCACGATGGAGAACAACGTTCGTAATTTTCGCATTCGGAGTATCATGCGATCCGAGGAAATAGGGGTTGGAGAAATCAATTTTTGGTGATGTTTCGGGGATCGGATCATCAATTGCCATGGCGGCAGCGCAGAGAATTTTGTGGTGGCTGTTTTAGGTTAAAATTGGAAGAGTTTTGATAATCCCTGATACCATGTTAGAAGGTGATAAGGGGAACGTTTTTTGTGTGTTGATTATTATTGATTCCATCAATGGAATATATAGTTACATGAGGAAATGCTAACAGCCAAAGCCAAACGTAAATGGGAAAGCCAACAGCTAAAACAATAACTACCGATACAGAATACATAATCCTAACAGTTGTGCATATATTTGCTTTATCTTTATTTTGTTTGGAGATTGGTAATTTAAGTAGCTTTTGAATGAAATTGTGTTGGTGGTGATTAGGGATAATTATCGACAAGGTCAGAAATCAGCTGTCAAATGGTTTCGACGGCGTGATGTGGGGTTGGTGAGGCGAGATGGAGAAGAGGTAAGGGGAGTTAGTGATGTCTGATGACACGCCGCCGATTGTGCGACGAATATGTTGACAAGCCGGCGAGGAAGGGCTGGGTTGCGGAGGATGGGTGGAGGACAAGGATGAGTCTATGGTGGTATTGTGGGTTGGTTGAAAGATCTAATGGTTATACGAGAAAGAGGGGAAATTATTGTCCTCCATTTATTAATTTTTGGTTTACAAAAACAAAAGGTTAGAAAACACTACGAGAAGAGGGTACTGTTGTTAATGGGGGAAAAAGCTTCATCATTAAAAAAAAAATTAAAATTACAATGACCTTTAAATGGGTGAGTCGGTCACCCGATTCTATTTTGAGAAGAGGGTACTCAAAGTTTGGTTTATTTTGAGTTAAAGTATAGTTCGGAGTAGTATGAGAATACCCCATATAGTTTGGAGTATTTATATTAAATAACCCTTTAATGAATTTATGTTTCAGTTTTTAATTAGATTGCAGTGCAGTTATTAGGCTGTGTAATGCAGTATCACGGTTAATCTTCAGTTTAATTTATTTTGCTCTATTTTAAAACTCTGCAGTTCCCAGAGCTCGGCAAAGATTGAGGAACTCCTTCAAGAAGACCACAACGTGAAGCGTAGAAGAGACCGTTATACAAAGCAGTCTTCTATTCTATCAAAACTAGTGAGACAACTAAGTATCCATGATAACCGAGCAGCAGCTGCATCAGGCTGGTCTGATAGTGGGGTTAGTGCAGGTAATAATGATGTCTACTTGTACCATTGTACTTTTTTTTATCTTCTTAAGTGAGGATTCAGTTGTCTCTAACATCCTATCCAGCATAGTTCCTTGTCACTGCTTTTAGGTTCTCGTAATTCATTATATCAAGCGCCGTACATTCTGTTTGTAGGGTTTCAACGCTAAACAAGCAATCACTTTAGTGAAGGAATTTTGGCCACTTGGTTCAAAGCATTCTCCCTTTTGTACTATCTGCACAATGCATGAGATATCCTATGTTACTTCTACACTCCTAGGGTCATATTCGTGTTACCAATTGGATACTTGTCTAGTGGTAGGCAAAAACAATGTGTGATAAAGTTAGAACAAGACGTGTTGTATGAAGAAGTTATTAGTGTGATTTTTAACTATTTGAAGCCTCTTTATCTTAATCGTCTCTGTTTCATGACAAGTGTTGCAAAATATTTGGAACAAACTTTATTTTTTGGGATTTTCCTAATTCTAACATATACCCTCGATTTTTAAGAAACATCTGATATACCCCTAAACTTTCAGATTAACTCCTAAAATACCCCTAGTATCCAAATTTGAGTTTTTTAGTAGTTACATACTGTCTGACATTTATTGTGCCTGTTTGTATTCATGTACAGCTGTACAAGTAATATAAGAGCTATCATTCATCCCAGGACAAGGAGGTCTTGTCGTTTACAACACTTATAGGAACATCTTTGGTTGAAAGTATTGACCTGCGACTTTTCATGAAAGGAATGGGTTACAGTTTTCCCCGTTTCCTTATTCTGATCTTTTTGTTTGATTGATAGTCAATCATATTGCCGTTACTTTGTGTTGATGGATTACCCTATTTGTTAAAATACTTATTTCTTCCTCATGGATTCCAAATTCCATTTCGAGGTAACACTTATCTGTTCCATAACAACTCTCTTCTCTGCCGTCCCTACCACCCTCTCATCTTCCGGTACGTCCATCACCTTCCTGTGCCATTACCATAACACTCGCTCGCTCTCTATCATCATCATTACAACAACGCCACCTTCCTCCTCCCTCACCACAACCCCCTCTCAATTGGTGATCACCACAAGTGTCATCTTCTTGGGTCATGCCCATCACCCGAACTTGCTACCACTACTAGGGATATTGTGATCTCTGCCATCACCTTCATGCATCATTTTGGCAACTTTAACTCAAAAAGAAAGTCCTATTTGAAATATTGACTGAAAAACAACCGCCAAGATGATCAGCAATTCTTGATTTCACTGTTACATCTGTTGCCTATGAGCCTATAGTAGTTTAGTTCTTGGTCTTTGATCATAGTGCCTATTATTGAGGACTTGTTTAATTCTTTATGTCGCAGAAAGCAGTCCCAGAACTGGGGGTCCAGGAGCTGGTGATGGATGGAGAAGTGCATTTGATGCTGCTGCAAATGGGCCCACAGATTTTTCGAGATCTCACAGTCGGCGAAACAGTGATCCGGCCCAGAATGATGATATAGGGGGGTCTGGCTCAAACTCGAGCAGCTGCCGCACGCCAGTTCGACTGCCACCAGCACCACTTCGATACTAGAGATTCACATGAAGATTATATGGATGAAAAAGATGATTATGATAATGACTTATTTTGTCATCAATGCATTCTTGTTGGGTGAGATGTACGGATGTTACTTCCTGATATTGAGCATTTCCTCTTCAGCTCTGCTTATATGTTATCATAGTTTTGTAGATGGGAAAGGAAAGTAGATGTAGATAGATATCGGCTGCCAGGGCTGAGCAAAAGCGGTTATCCGCACCGGTTTTGCAATTCGGAGCGGTTAACCGGTTTTAAAAGTTATCATTTTCTTGCACCGAATAGAATTAATCCGGTAAACCGGTTTTTTTTTTTAAGAATTGAAACCGAATCCGGAAACCGGATAATCCGCACCGGTTTTGCCACCGGTTTCATTTTTTTTTTGGTGCTAAAGAGGGGCAAAGCCCCGAAAATTAACTACGAGCTATTACACGGGGAATAGCTACCCCAAAAATGTCTTTCCTAAGAATAGAACTAAAATCGCTAGTAGGATAATTCAAATGCGTAATTAAAGAACTGGAGTTGACTCCTTTATTTGCGAGGAAGTCGGCCGCTTTGTTGGCTTCTCTATATGAATGTTCCAGCTTGACTGTCCAATGATTTTCAGCTATCAATTCTTTGCACCTCTTAGACGATAAACTTCAGACCGTTGCTTACTAGTTGGTCTTCGTTAATAAGGCTAACACAAGGGGAATTGTCCATATGGATCAGGAGCTTTGAGATATTAAGAGACTTCGCTCTCTCCAGCCCGGCTAACAATGCAAGAAGCTCAGCTTTCATAGATGTACAAACGCCACAAGAAAAATAATAAGCCACCATCAGTATTAAGGAGATGCAACCCGTGGGGTGGTGGCAACCAGCGAATATAAATTTCCGTACTCTGGTGTCTTGGAATTGGGATAAAAAGGTTATGTTGATCGAAGGCTTGTTTTGTTACCTCAAATTGTTGATAAAGGAAAGCTCGAGGGTCTATAGGATTTTCCCTGTCTCTGCCAAACACAACATTATTTCGCCATCTCCAAATCCACCAACAAGTAACTGCAAAATAGATAGGCCAATCCGCTGTGGAGACTTCCACATCATTACTCGCGTTCTTGGCTAGCCATTCGGGGAAAGGAGTAAGGAAAAAGAAGTTGTTACCAGGACTAACACCGACTAAGGACCAAATTTGTTTTGAGATAAAACATGAGCGGAGAAGATGGTCTACCGTTTCCTCTCCTTCGCCAAAAGGGGACAAAGGGGATCATCGCCCATATTTCTTCGTACCCTATTGACGTTAACCATTAAACGACCATGTGCAGCTAACCATAGAAACATACGGATTCTTTGTTGAATTGGGAGCCTCCAAATAGTGCGCCAAACGGGAGACTCGGGTATATCATCATAATCGAAGCCTTTTAAGTATCCAAGAGATGATTTTAAAGTGAATTTACCAGATGACGTACCTTGCCAATATAAAGAATCTTCCAAATACGGGTCGTTAGATAGAGAAACGGACGACATTTTTTGTAGAATATTCTGTGGAAGCAAGTCGGCAAAAATATCCCATTTCCAACAATTCGATTCACACCACATATCACTAACTGTAGCTCCTAGGATTGTTTCGGGAATAGGAGCTATATTATGGTCAGATAAGCAAACCCCATCGACCCAGGCATGGTCCCAAAAGAGGGTTCTTCTCCCATTACCTACCGCAGTAGCTGTGCCCCTCACAATCGTTTTTGCCTGAGCTGAGATTCCTGCCCATACATTTGACATGTTCTGTTTAGCTTGAAAAATGTCAATATCACACCTGTTGCTGCAATACTTGGCTCGTAGAACGCGTGACCAAAGACTATTCGGTTCAGAGATAACTCTCCAACCCAGCTTTGTGAGGAAAGCTGCATTAGCTTGTCTAGCTGAGACAATACCTAGACCCCCACGAGACTTAAGTTTTTGGATCGTTTCCCAATTAATAAGGTGGATAGACTTCTTACTTTCATCTCCTCCCCAAAGAAACCGGCGAGCTTTCCTGTCGATCGAGTCACAAACTGTCTTAGGAATTTTCGCTGTCTGCATACTGTAACTAGCAATAGTAGTTAAAGTGGATTTAACCAAGGTATCTCGTCCGGCTAAGGAAAGACGCTTCGTAGCCCACCCTGCTAGTCTTGAATTAATTTTATCTTCCAAATGAGCAAAGGTATGTCGAGTTACTCTTCCATTAATAGTTGGCATGCCCAAATAAGTGCCGAGATCGCCAGTCTCATCAATCCCGAGAGCATGACTAATCGAAAACCGAATAGTAGCATCAGTGTTACCGGAAAAGAAAACCCGTGACTTGGCTAAACTGACTTTTTCGCCTGAAGCTTGACAAAAGCGATCCAAAACATATCGCATGACAAGGGCTTGATCTTCCGTAGCTTCCCCAAATAACACCATATCGTCGGCAAAGAATAAATTAGTAATTCAAGGCCCATTTCGACCCAACACTATCGGTCTCCAATTCTTGTTTCGCACTTCAAAATCGATCGCTTGTTGTAACTTTTCAAGGCACATCACAAAGAGATAAGAGGATAAAGGATCCCCTTGTCGAGCTCCCCTAGAAGGGACAAATTGCTCTGTCGGTTCTCCATTCCATAAAATTTGCATTCGCGGGAAGTGACACATTCCATAACGTCGTCTACCAATAGTCCTGGGAACCCTATATCAGTCATCGTGTCTCGGATGAAGCTCCACTTTAGACGGTCATAAGCTTTTTCTAAATCTATTTTGATAGCCATAAAACCCAGACGACCATTCTTTTTCCTCATTAAGTGTATAACTTCTTGAAATATTACAATATTGTCCGTAATTTGCCTCCCCGGGACAAACTCACTTTGAGTCTCAGATATTACATGAGGCAGTACTTTTTTAATACGATTAGCTAGGGTCTTACTAATGATCTTATAAGCCACATTGCATAAACTTATCGAACGAAATTGGGAGATAAATTCAGGGGAATTTACCTTAGGTATAAGAACAATATGTGTATCGTTGAGGCCTTCTGGTAAGCCTTTTCCTTCGAGTGCTTTTATAACCATATCACAAAGGGGCTCTTGGATAAGTTCCCAATTTTTTTTGGTAAAATAGAGATTGAAATCCATCCGGGCCTGGAGCTTTTAATGAACCCATGTGATTAATAACTTGTTCAATTTCCGCAAAATGAAACGGTCTTGTTAACCAATTCCAATCTTTATTGTTAAAATCTTGGAAAATACCCCACTGTAGTCCGTCGTCTTCAATATCTGGGCCATCATCAGAATATAAATCCTTAAAGTAGTCCACTACTAACTTTTGTATTTCCCCCTGATCCTCTATCCATACCCCTTCTGCATTTTTTAAACTGGAGATTCGGTTCCTCCATCGTCTTATTAAGGTACTCACTTGAAAAAAAAGAAGTGTTCCGATCACCGTCTTTGATAAAATCCACACGTGACTTCTGGTACCACAGAAGCTCCTCTCGGGCAAACACTTCCTCTAATTCTTTCCTCAACCTTACTTCTAATTTGATAAGATGACTTACTCGGGTTTTGGAAAGTTCCCGCTGACAACCTTCGATCCTTGCCATAAGCTCCCTTTTTTTTCGAAATATATTACCAAAAACTTCCTCATTCCAAGTTTGTAATTTATGTGAAAGCTCATCGAGACGGGTGGGAAAAATACCTTCAGAAGGCCAATTAGTGTCGATGAAAATTTTAAAGTCTTCATGAGTTAGCCAACAACCTTGAAAGCGAAACGGTCGATTTACAGCGCTCAATGGCACAAACCCGTTAGGTGAGATAAAAAGCGGGCAATGATCAGACGATATTGCAGGGAGATGTCTGACCATAGCTTCCTCAAACTGAATACCCCAATCAGAATTACATAATGCTCTATCAAGACGGGCACTTTGACGAGTTTCCATTGAATTACCTCGAGCCCAGGTGTGGTTTGGGCCGGTGAATGCTAATTCTATAAGCTCGCAATCTTCAATCCAACTGTTAAAACGTTCACATCGTCTAGCCATATTCTGATCACCACCGTGTCTCTCACTGAGTGACCTTGTTTCATTAAAATCTCCCGCAATAAGCCATGGCTGATTATTAACCCGCGCGAAATTCTCAAGCTCAGTCCACAGTTCCCTCCTATTCGAAGGGTCGGGGCTCGCATAAACAGCTGAAAAAATCCAGGGAAGTTCACCATTTCTAGCGACTTCGAACGTTAAATATTGAGCGTGCTCTGTTATTGGAGTAACAGAGACGAGATCATTTCTCCAGTAGACCCAAATTCCTCTGCTAAAACCCACTGTGTTTACTCTAGCATGACCGTCATAGCCTAGAATATTACCTAATTTGATAGCATGTTCTCCTCCCATATGGGTCTCAACAAGAGTCAGAACCGTAGGTTTATTGGTTTTTACTACTTCCTTAATAGCGGAAATTTTATTTTTGCTTTCAGTGCCTTGCACATTCCATACCATGAAAGTGATATGGGGTAAGTTGGGTGACAAATTTGGGATTCTTGTACTCATATGATCTGGCAGATAATTTAAAGACGATAAATAAGCGCGACTTACTAGATTGAGCACGTTATCAACACTCCATGGTATCGATAACTCCAGCATTAACTTCGATGAATTGTCCTTTGAAACTTGGATCTTGATGTCCATTATTGGACTCTCCGACACCATGATCCCCAGATAGGGTGCCGCCATCTCCGGCCATGTCGAGATCGATACTACCTGGGTTGGTGGGATTATTTCTATCTGGGGGTTTTGTGGAAGGCAGTGAGGTTGAGGGAGGGGGCGGTCTAGATAATAAAAGTATGGGTGAGGATTCATTGACTTCACCTACAACTCGAGTTGATGAAACAGAGGGAACAGAGGAGGAAGAAGCAGGAGTATTTGGAACTTTTTTGGCTTGTGCGGGGCTTGTTTTAGATAAAGGGAGATTTGTAATATCTTGTAGGGTTGGACTCTGGGTTATGGGAGTATCAGTATTAGTTTTTTGGAAATTATTAGATTGGATATTTTGGAAAATATTAGATTGGGAGTTAGAATCTTTTTTTGTATAGGTTTTTTGATTTTTGGAAATAATAGATTGTGCTAAAAGAGTATTGGTACGTTTATTTAGAGAAGCGATTTTTTGCTTGATTCTAGGGGTTTGAATAATATTCCTTGGATAAGAAATATTAGTAATTGGGAGAGATTCAGGGATTGTGGGAGGATTTTGCGGGATATTATTAGAAACAGAATTATCTTGAAGGACCCCGAATCTTGACCCGGAATTCTTCGAAGATTGACCTGAATTAAGCACATGTTTTTCATTACTTAGTCCTCCGGGTTGGTTGATAGTCGGGGTGGCTGGCTTTCTCCGTGGTGGCTTCTTAACCAACATCCAATCGCCGAAGTCCGTGCTTTCTTCTGGACGAAGCCCAGCTTCCAACGAATGTTCGTTGGGAATAGCTCTGGGACCTTCAGTACCCTGATTTGGATTGATCTCTTCCATATCAGTAGTTGTACTTTCATTTAACGAGCAACCTTCGCTAGAATGACCTAATTTCCCGCATTTAAAACAAATCATCTTAAGGCCTTCGTACTGAATACCATAAACTTTCCCGTACAATCTGAATTTCGACAATAGGGGTTTGGAGATATCGACTTCAACACTTAAACGAGTAAACTGACCGCGTTGGGAGTAGCTGTATTATTATCAATTCGTACAACTTCTCCTATTTTCGACCCTATCTTCTTTAGGAACGTAGCATTGAAATATTCGACTGGCAAATTCGGAATCCGAACCCATGCTGTTAGCTTGGAAATATTATCCTCCGAGGGCACGAAATTCGGGACCGATTTCCTGATGGTTAGATAGTGATCATCAATCATCCAAGGACCCTGGGTCATAACAAAATCGTAATCTTGTTTGGACGAGAAGCGTGCCACATAATAGGAGTGTGTGAGATCCGTCAGGGTGAGTTTACCCTTGATCGACCATTTTGGTGTTAAGTTTTCACATAAGCGAAAGATACCCGATATTTTTATCGAACATTTTAATAATGATCGAGTGTCGCCGGGGTTTGCGTAGGATGGCTTTTTCTTGCTTTGTGAGGCATATACGAGGACAAAGAGAATCATCATCACTATCCTCATTGTCATCATCTGAATTGAAATCAACATCATCTAGGGTGAGATCCTCTAACGAGTCGAAATCCGCTCCGAAGCCTTGCACTTTCTCTTTATAAGAGAGTGCTGCACCAGCGTGTGATGCAACTTGAATTCTTGCTGATTCAGCCGGAGGAGATTCAGGCGGGACTCGTGAGGATTCTGCATTAAATGTTTCAATATGCATAGTCTTCCTCTTTGAGTTCTTTTGCAATGGAGGAAAGGATGAATCAGTGTTGTTAGTTGTCGAGTTTCCTTATGTGAAGGTGAAAACAGGGGTGTTGTTGGTCTCCGGCGGGAGACCATGGTTAGGGTCAAGCATTCAAAAAGGAAGGATTTTCTCTCTCAAGGATTTTCTCTCTCTAAAGGATATTCTTTGACTTGTATAGCAATTCTCATAGTACTAACATTTTGCCACCGGTTTCATAAAAACAAAGAGCTTGTTCTTCTCTTAAAGCCCCTGTCTTGTTTTTAAAAACCTAAGTTTTCCATAATAAATGTTCAAAGTTCATGCATACAACTTTAAAATAAGTCTTTATACATAAAGAAGTCCTAAAATACAAATAAAAGTAAAACACATACAAATTAACTCGAAAGGTAACAAATTACATAACAAATTGTCCATAATCGAGAACTCCAAAACAGAATTAAAAACTTGCATCTTCGAAGAAGACATCAACCATCCATCTCATCAATAACCATAAGAGGTTGTTGTAACACAAAATCCGCCATACCTACAATTTTTAAGGAAAATGAAAGCAAAAATTAGATATTCATATTAACACAACACAATGAGTTAACAATTGAAATGTAAAAAACAACTACAAAACAATGAGTTAGCAATTGAAATATAAAAAACAAACTTGCCTCCGCCTTCTTCAATATTCTCCATCGCAAATAAGATCTCTTCAATAATCATTGGAGTATGGGAGGTACGAAGCCAATCTTGGGCACATATAAGAGCTTCCACCATTCTAGGGTTCAAACAAGTACGAAACGAATCAAGAACCCGACCTCCCGTGCTAAAAGCGGACTCCGATGCCACCGTAGAAACGGGAATGGCTAGCACATCCCGAGCCATTTTAGCAAGTATTGGGTATCGTTTTTGGTTATCCTTCCACCATTGCAAAATATTAAGAGTAGAGTGCCTACTTTCCCGATCATCAGTCAAATACTTCTCCCATTCACTTTTACTCTCATTTTCTGCCCCACCCATTTCCATTTCAAATTTGTTCCCCAAGAGAGCACCAAAGTTAAATGTATCATCTTGCTTATTAGTTTGGGGGAATATATTAGTAGTGGTGGAAGAACTAGATGCACTGTTTGAAGTTTTAGGAATAGAGGAAGCATAAAAATCAAAGAAAGTCTCGAAGAAGTATGTAATATTCATGGCGAGAAGACGGCCTTTATCATTACCATATATGGTTTTAACCATCCATTCCACACAAGTCATTTTATATCTTGGATCGAGAATAAGAGAGACAAACAAAAGCAAATTGAGATTCTCAATCTTACCCCAATACTTGTCATACTTCAACTTCATTTTAGAAGCCATATTCCGAACTCCTTCTTCCTTGTGACTAAGATGTTGAGAAATCACTTCACCAACCCCAAATATAATCTCCACATAATAATTACTAGTAACATAACGACTACCGGACAACTTTAATGTTGCATCATAGAAAATTTTCAAGAAAGGCAAAAAGTAAGACACTTGTTTCCACTCATCAGTTGTAAGGTAGTCACCAACCTTCTTCATTTCCTTTTGAAGATTAGAATCTTTTACAAGCAAACACCCAAAAGCTTTCTTTAATTTTATCGCAATATCAAGCATTAAGTAAGTGGAGTTCCATCTAGTTTCAACATCCAAACATACAAGACTCTTACACTCTATTTTCTCTTCCACAATACAAGCTTGAAAATTTTCCTTTCTAGGGGGTGAAGCTTTCACATATTTACAGAGAGTACGGATTTTTAGTAATTGCATTCTCAAGATCATGCAAGCCATCTTTAACAACCAGATTTAGAATATGAGCCGCACACCTCATGTGTAAATATTTCCCACCCATAACATCACATTCCGAGTTATTAAATTTTCTCTTCAAATAATCAACAACAACATCGTTGGAGCTAGCATTATCGACCGTGACTGTCAAAATGTTCTTTAAGTTCCATTCACTCAAGCATTTCTCAACAGTTTTACCAATTATCTTACCCGAATGACCAGAAAGTTGACAAAAGTTGATAATTCTTTTATGCAAAACCCAATTATCATCAATAAAATGAGCAGTGAGACACATATAGGCTAAATTTTGACCCGATGTCCAAGCATCTCAAGAGACATACCCAAGAAGAGAGTCGGCCAAAGAAATCATACAATTTTTTTCTTCCTTCAATAAATAGAGCATAACAATCTCTAGCCAATGTAAATCGTGAAGGAATAATAAATTGAGGGTTCATGTCTTTACAAAAACCTTTAAATCCGTCTTTTTCAACATACATAAAAGGCAATTCATCAACAATTACCATCCTAGCAAGTGATCTCCTAGCAATTTCTTGATTAAAAGTCCATACTTTTGGAACACTGATAGTTTCAGCGGAACCATCATCATTAATAATAGTGGTCGTCTCAATATTGATCAACTTTTGTCTCTTATCCACATTAGTCAGCGCTTTTGGACATCTAACAGTATGACCACTTAAATTACTTGTCCCATTTTTGGATGAGGACGCAAAGTTACGATTACAGTAATTGCACTTAGCAAAATTAGGGTCCTCAGTTTTACTATACTGACACCAAACTTTTGAGGCATTTTTTCTTTTATGAGAAGAAGACTCACCCTGACTTGTACTTGGAACTTTAGGAGGTCTGGGTGGTTTGTTATTCTTTCGAGATTGTGAAGCTCGACGATGAGAAGTTTGAACCTCATCCTCTTCACTTTTGTCATCCAAATTGATCAACCTTTTATTATCGTCATTCTCATCAAAACTCGATGACATCTACAACAAAATTTGAAGCTTTAGATGATAATAAAGCAGTAGCTAAACAATAGCTAGATAGAAATAAAAATGAGTAAGAATAGCAAAGACAGAAAAAACAATGTGACGGAAACAATGAACAAAAATGCGATGGCATCGATGCATCGTATTCCAGTGAATTAATGAACAAAAAGATAGAAATATCAAATAT
The DNA here is from genome assembly GCF_048544455.1 of Silene latifolia. Taxonomy (NCBI): domain Eukaryota; kingdom Viridiplantae; phylum Streptophyta; class Magnoliopsida; order Caryophyllales; family Caryophyllaceae; genus Silene; species Silene latifolia. The sequence continues at coordinate 294,673,055 of NC_133538.1, read as the reverse complement.
ATATGAACAAAAAGACGGAAAAATCGAATTAATGAACAAAAACAGGAGAAAAAACCATTGAGATTTGAGACGGCAACAATCAATCAACTAAAACATAAAAATCGAAATAAACAAATCACCGAGACCGAAACAATGAAAAACAAAATAAAATCCGAATCAATTATACAATCAATACACAATCAAAGCAGTAAAAATATATGATTAAAGACGAAAAAAAGATCAATATGATGTATAAAAGGATGAATACACAAACCTTAGTAGTTAAGAGCTCGAAAATTCCAGTGAATTAATGAACCAAAAGACAGAAATATCAAATATATATGAACAAAAAGACGGAAAATTCGAATTAATGAAAAAAAACAGGAGAAAAAACCATTGAGATTTGAGACGGCAACAATCAATCAACTAAAACATAAAAATCGAAACAAACAAATCATCGAGACCGAAACAATGAAAAACAAAGTAAAATCCGAATCAATTATACAATCAATACACAATCAAAACAATAAAAATATATGATTAAAGACGAAAAAAAGATCAATGTGATATATAAAAGGATGAATATACAAACCTTAGCAGTTAAGAGCTCGAAAATTCCAGTGAATTAATGGTAGATCTGGAGATATTTTGAAGAGGAGAAGAGGAGAAGAGGAAAAGAGGAAAGGTTGCGTTTGGTTTAGGGTTTTCTCAAATGAAAAATGAAAAAGAGTTGGGTTTGGAGTTGGGTTTACGCGTGTTTGGTTTGGACTTTGGAGTCCAGGTATTTATCTTTTTTTTTTTGAAAATTTTAATTTTTATTAAACCGGTTTAAAAACCGGGCACCGATTTCGATTTAGTGAGATCCGTATCCGCTCCGATTCAACAATAAAAAATACGGTTCGGACCCCGGAATTGGAAAAAAACCGAATTTTCGGTCACCTTAAAACGGTTTTCGGTTCGGATTCGGTTTTAAAATTCGGATCGGCTTTTTTTGCTCAGCCTTATCGGCTGGTATCCGGAATATCATTATGTGGCAGTGGAATGTTAGTAATCTGATTAACATCGTTGTTCACTAAATTGGATAATTTATAAATGGGTGGAAAAAGACCCAATTATCAGTCCAAAATTTAATATTGCTACCATTCCCTACCTGCCATCTCAACCCTTTTATAAATAGAGCCCTAAGACTCCTAAGTTTACGTTATTGCCACGAAGAGACTAAATTAGGCTTATGATCAAAGAGTGAACAATTTCTCAGGTATTTTTTAGTAATCACTTTGACCCATATGCTTTCCTTATCCATAAGAATTTTCCATAAGAGTTTCATTTGAAGAGCTTTATTAGTTGCTTCAGAAGATTTTATCCCCAGTCCACCAACCGATTTCGGTAAACAAAATTTATGCCAACCAATCAAATTAGGGGAGCATTGAGAAGGATTCTTATTCCAGAGAAAGTCTCGATTAATTTTATCTAATCTATTGTGGATTGATGAAGGAAGAAGGAAGCTTTGCATTTGAAAAGTTCCCTTCGCGGCTAAATTAGCATTTACCAGAACTAGTCTACCTGCTTGCGATAATGAATTCGCTTTCCATTTCGATAATTGAGTGCAAGAAGATTGAACAATACTTTCAAAAGTATTTTTAGTCACTCTGCTATCAATTATTGGACATCCTAAATACTTACCTAAATGAGCTTCCTTGTTCATACGAAGAATACCCCTAAAAGATTCACGAAGAGAGCGATCAATATTTCTAGTGCATTGAAAAGTAGATTTGTCAAAATTAACAAATTGTCCTGATATCGTGCAAAATTTATCTAATATAGACTTAATGGTTCTACAACTCTGATTTGAAGCTTTAGCGAAAATGAAAGTATCATCCGCAAAAGTAAGAAATGAAATTTTCTCCACCCCAGCTCCAATTCTAATACCAATATCACTAGAACTAAGATCACTATTTTTTTTGTAGTGATCTGCTAAAATTTCGGCACACATAATAAATATATACGGCGAAAGCGGGTCTCCCTGTCGAATACCTCAAGTTGGTCTAAAGACATCGCCTGATGTTCCATTTACTAACACCGAGAAAGAAGCAGTTTTTATACATTCCACAATCCAAGAAGTCCACTAAGCATTAAAACCCATTTGTTTAAAAGTTTCCTCAATAAAGTTCCACTCTAGTCGGTCGTATGCTTTTTCCATATCGAGTTTAATCGCAATTCAACTTCCTTTGTCTTTTTTGCGTTTAAACGAGTTGAAAATCTCGTGTGCTAAAAGAATATTATCTTGAATAAAGCTATTAGGTGTAAAAACACTTTGAAAAGGATGTATAATCTTATGCAAGACACTTCGGAGACGATTAGCCATTATTTTTGAAATAATTTTATAAATTGTTGATCACAGACTAATAGGGCGAAAGTGGTTTGCTGTTTGAGGATGATCAACTTTGGGAATCAATGCTATAAAAATATGATTTATTTCTTTTAGTAATTTATCAGAGTGGAAAAATGTTAAAAACTGCTATAGTAAATGAACTCGCAAGATTTTGTTGCAAATAGACACGTTTATAGTCAAGAAGTGCATCATGCTTTTTCAGCCATCTAAATTGTGCGTTTTCTAAATGGGTAATATGAGAAGAGCCTAGTTGTTTTTGAATATTTTCTCACTTTTTTTTTCAGCAATTGAAAGTTGTCTAAAAATATTACTAAGTGTAGACTGATTCCATTTCTTAGAATTTTGTTTTAAAAATTTGCATTTTTGAGAAAGACAGAACATATACGATCTTTGAAACTGATATTGACAACAACTTTTGACCATTTTACTAAAATAATTCCGGACAGTCCACATGAGTTCAAACGAAAAAGGAGGGGCATTTTTGTGAATTTGGTTTTGGTTATGAAACTTCACTGAGATCGGACAATTGTCTGAGCTAGTGAAAGCATGATGGACAAACTGCATGTTTGGATATATACTCATCCAATTAGGAGAGGCTAAGGCTCCATCAAGAATTTCAAAAATATTTTCAGACCCCGTTTTCTTTTTCCTCCAAGTAAAAAGGTTACCGGAAAAAGGGAGATCTAAACAATTAGTATTACTTAAGAAACTATTTAATCTTAAACAACGCGCATTGGTAACTTTTGTACCCCCTTATTTATCACAAGGACTCTTAATCTCGTTAAGATCTCCTAGTACTAAAAAAAGGCAAATTAAGATTAAGGACAAAATTTTGAAATTCATTCCAAAAGTCCGACTTCTCAGCCGGTTGAGCTGGAGCATAAACAAAAATAAGGCAAAACTTGACATTGTTCGTTAAATCACACAGATCATAAGCAATGAATATATTCGACTTAAATGTGACATTTAATGAAAAATTCATAGAGACAGTTTCTTTCCAAAATAACCAAATCCCACCAGAAAATCCAGCACTAGGAATGAAGTCGCAATTATTAAACCCAAAACTAGCTATAAGTTAAGGGCCGGGCTTAGTAGACGATTTAGTGTCACATATAGCTAAAATTTTAATTCCATTCGAAGAGCTAAATAAATTAAGTTCTTCGGCAAAATTCTTTCTTTTGGTACCCCTAACATTCCAAAAGGCAATGTTCATGGGAAAAAATATTGAGCACCATTTGGATGCAGTATAGCATTATTACCTGGCATTATCTGCTAGATGTAGTATAACATTATCTTGATGCAGTATAGCATTATCAACAGTGGCCTGTAGTTTATTGAGAATTAGCCTTACCAAATAGTAGAAACATCAATCCCAATTTCATAAGGAAGTAGGCTCGGCTCGCCGGGGTGCTAAACTTGTTACGTTGGGTAAGTGGGTGGTAAACTGTTACTACATCGAAATTTGGATTGAGCTCAACGGAAGTATTCGCGACCGTAGCCGCATGTGTTTCGGGCTTAAGATAAATATTAAAGTAATTTTATCGACCGAGAGTTCTAGAATTAGAATCGATTAAAGAGTTAATCCACCGAGTTATATTGATTAGGGATGAATCGGCTCACCGTGCCCGAGTTGATATGAATTTGGATCTCGGAATTATTTATAATAGTAGGGTAGAGGTCACTATTGGAGCTTGTGTCCTCCACAAATTAGTGTGATAACATTTGTAAATCTCTTACAGGTTCACAAGGGTATACTTCGTATATTTAATCAGTTGATTAACGTTTACCTAATAACGGTTGGCTTGCTAGAAAGTTTGACGTTATTATCATACAGATAGCGGTGATCAACTGGTCCCTAAAGGTCACACCTATAGGATGTGTTTGAGAGATGTGATTATAGAAATATGATCACATTGATGCCTACTATGACTAAACAGTTAGTCAATGTGTTGATGAGACAATTATTTAATGAAGATTAAATAATATTAGTTGAGACGAATTAATCACAATTAAATAAATTGAATATAATAAGTTATATTTAATTAAATGTATGTAATGTTAGCTTGGACGAATTAATCTGTTAATTCGTAATTAAATGTAATCGGTTACATTTAATATCAACAAGATGAATGTGTCATAGTGGTAATAGTAAGGGTACACAAACCAAGAGGTCATGGGTTCGATCCTCACTAGATGACAATTTAACACATTTTATACATTTTTTTTTTGAAATCCCTAAGGGGAATTAGATTTCCATATTCAACGAAAGCAAATTACACGGAAGGCAAGCTTCCCAAATTGTCCTACTATCGACCGAATCAGAGAAATGAGCTAAACCATGTGCTACTCGATTACAATTACGATTAACATGTCGCCATACGACACAATCAAAACGTCCCCTAAGTCTTCTGATCTCTTCCACGATAAAAAAGAGGTAGCTCCGTCCCGATCTTCCATCTTGCAAGCACTCAATGACAGTTTTGCAATCGCTCTCTACCCACAGCTTATGCACTCCCCTCATTGCGGCCTCCTTCATCCCTTCCAACACAGCTTCAGCCTCGACTTCTTCCACCTCCACCATCTCTCTTCGTCTTTCCGCCATAGCCCATTGCACCTCGCCCTCACTGTCCCAACACGCGATCCCTAACCCCATACCCCATCCTTCCTTAACCCCTGCATCACACATAATCCTCATACACCCCTCACCCAGGCTTCCCCTACCACTCCTTTCACCTCCTCTGCCACGGCTAAATACTCCCATACCAGACCCATCCCTACCACCTGCCTCCAACTTCTGACCCCCAGTTATCATGGTCACGTCCTTTATCTCCGCCATCAACTCTTCCACCCTACGAACCACATCCCACGTATTCACTCGACGCTCCTCAAACACCCAATTGTTCTGAGCTTCCCAAATAGCCCAACACCCCATCATAAGCTTCCCTCTCTCCTCTACCCCCATCTCCCTCCACACATCTTCCACCCACTCCCTTACCCGCTCTTGCCCGCCTTCCATCTTTGGCTCCACCCCCAACCCATCCCAAAACCCACCCACCCAACCACATCCCTTAACAAGATGAAGACAAGTTTCGACCTCGCTCCTGCAAATCGGACAAACTGGGTCAAAACCTTGTACTCTTCTTGCTAAATTGCTTTTCATGGGAATGGAATCATTGCATAGCTGCCAAAAGAAGCTCTTAACACAGGGTAGAACATCCGCACTCCAAATCCCCTTCCACAACCACTTTTCACGCGTGTAATCTGATGGTCCCTGCTCCCCACCTTCCCCATTCATGAGCAGCCGATAAGCAGAACGAACAGAGTAGTTTCCATCTTTCTCCATCCTCCAACACCATGTATCCTCCATCCCCGCACTGCTAACACGCATCCTCAGAATCATGTCTTGTTCAAAAGGGAAGAAAAGTGAACGTACCTTGTATCTATCCCAACCCGACCCATCCGCGCGAAACAGTTCAGCTACCACCATATCCTCCTGTCCTGCCACTCTAGGAGACAACACATGACCCGAATTCGAACTTCTTATCCAAGGATCACCCCAAATCTTCATTCCTTGCCCATTTCCAATTCTTTGAATGCCCCCTCTCATCACCACCCCTTTCGCCTCCCAAATGCCCTTCCAGGTATAGCTCGGATTACGACCCAACTCCGCTCTCATAAACGATTTGCCTCTGTAGTATTTAGCCCTTAAGAGCCGTGCCAAAAGAGAGTCCGTCTCAGTCACTAGCCTCCATGCTTGTTTCCCAAGCATAGCCATATTAAATTTATGGAAATCTCGAAAGCCAAGCCCTCCCATCATCTTCGACCTACAAAGCTTGTGCTACGCAATCCAAGGGATTTTCTTCTTCCCATTATTTGTTCCCCACCAGAAGTTCGAGACCAAGGACCGCAATTCCTCACAAAAATTACTCGGGAGTTTGAAGACACTCATCGCGTATGTAGAGATTGATTGGGCAACTGCCTTTATCAACGCTTCTCTACCGGCCTTCGAAAGTAACATCCCTCGCCATCCTTGCAATTTTTACTTAACTTGTCTCGAAGCAACGTAGTGAGAGCTTGCTTAGAGTGGCCAATAACAGTTGGGAGGCCCAAATATTTACCCGGATTGTCAACTACCCGCACCCCCAATTCCTGCGCAACTAGCTCCTTGGTATTACCCGCAGTACCCCGACTAAAGGACGCTGTTGTTTTATCGAAATTTACCTGCTGCCCCGACGCTTCTTCATAGGCAGTGAGTATACCTTTCACCACACGCGCCTCCTCAACATTAGCCTTCATGAAGAACAAACTATCATCTGCAAACAAAAGGTGAGAAATCATGGGTGCCTCATGAGCAATTTTAATGCCGTGTATCGTTCTCGCCTCCACCGCCTTGCGCATTAAACTCGATAGCACTTCCGCACACAAAATAAAGAGATACGGGGACAAGGGATCCCCCTGCCGTAAGCCCCTGCTAGGTCGAAACACTCTCGATGGCTTACCATTAATGAGCACAGCAAACGACACCGACGTAACACACAACATCACCCGGTTAATCCATCTCTCATCGAACCCCATACACTCCAAAACCTTTTCAAGGAAAGCCCATTCCACCCTATCGTATGCTTTGGCCATATCGAGCTTGAGAGCCATATGCCCGTCACCCCTGCGCGTATTCTTCATATGGTGGAAAACTTCAAAAGCAATGAGAATATTATCAGTAATTAGTCTACCCGGGGTAAAAGCACTCTGATTCTCCGAGACTATATCACCCAACACCACTTTCAATCTGTTCGCAAGAACTTTAGATACAAGTTTATAGACCACATTACAAAGGCTAATGGGTCTAAACTCACCCATCTTATCCGGTTCTTCACCTTCGGAATGAGGACTATAAATGTTTTATTAATCCCTATGGGCATTGGATCACCTCGTAGCACACCAAGAACCGTCTTCAAAACAGCCGGTCCCACAATATTCCAGTATGTCTGGTAAAACATCCCGTTCATGCCATCCGGTCCCGGAGCTTTAGCTGGATGCATTTGTTCCAACGCACGAATAACTTCCTCCTCCGTGTACTCAGCCCGAAAAACAGCATTCATAGTATCCGTGACTCTACCCGCCACCCCCTCAAGAACCTCTTCGAAGTTGCATGGTTCACCAGACTTGAACAACGTTTTGAAATACTCACAGGCCACCCTCTCAATGTGTACATCACCCATTCGGCAAACACCCTGATCATCAATTAAGGACCTAATTGTATTCTTTTGTTTACGCTGGGTTGCTTTCCGGTGAAAGTATTTCATGTTTTTGTCACCTTCTTTTAGCCAAATAGCCCTCGACCGTTGTCGCCAAAATAGCTCCTCTTGCTTAAGTAGCTTCGAGATATCCCGGACCAAACCTTTTCGCTCTTGTAACAACGCAGCCGTCCTCTCCCCTTCATCGATCACACTCAACCGCTTCCTTTTTTTCTGGACATCCCTCAGAAGCTTCCCTATACTAATCCCCTTCCACGCAAGCAGCTCCTCCCCACACCTTTGCAGCCTACCCATAATGTCCTCATGGCCACCACCCCAAGCCAAACTTATGGTATCTTTACATCCCTCCTCTCCAATCCACACCTGCTCAAAACGAAATAATTTCTTCCCCTCTCTCTGATCCCTCCTACCCTCTAACCGTAGTTTTATTGGGCAATGGTCAGACCATTCCCTAACAAGATGATCAACACGGGCATAAGGAAACAAATCGAACCATGCCTCGTTCCCCATAGCTCTATCCAACCGACATTGCCTATTAGCCTCCTCTGCTTGTCCATTATCGTAGGTAAAAGCATAGCCATCAAAGCTCACATCTCTAAGGCCACATTCATTTACAGCTTCCCTGAAGTTATTCATCTGCCACTGCGCCCTCACTCCACCCTTCATCTCTGTTGCATACAAAATTTCATTAAAATCCCCCATGCAAATCCAAGGGCCCTCATAATCTTCACCTAAGAGTCGTAACAACTGCCAAGACAAATGCCTATCACCTACAACAGGCCACCCGTAAAACCCAGTAAACCTCCAAGCTTTATCATTCCACGTCACCTCCACATCGATGTGATGCAACGATGCAGACCTCAACGAACACCCTATATCCTTTCTCCACATAAGTGCAAGACCCCCCAACCTCCCCGCACTATCCACCTCCACCCCATCATAATTATTTAAGCACGCCCGAACTCTACCAAACTCCATACTGCTAAGCTTCGTCTCGCACAAAAAAGCTATAGCAGGGGCTTCCTTCCTAAGAAGGTTTCGTAATCCGCCTACTGCATCGGGGTTGCCCAAGCCCCGGCAGTTAAGACTCAACAGACTCATGATGCTCGGCGGGGTTGAGCGCCCTCAACCTCCGCCTCAGGTGAACTTACACCCATGCTCAACTTCAATCTTTTTCCAGCAGCTATCCCATCTTCCTTTCTCTCCTATCGGTCTCGCTTTCCCAGGCAGATGCTTGCCCCCACTTGTCCTCCTCCCTCCTTAGTCCTCCCCAGATGAACCCAAGTGCTCCCACGTCCCTCATTAGTCCTCCCTTCACTTTCATTCCCCATGTTAACCACACAGTCACCTCCCCGTTGTTCTGTCACTCCACATCCAACATCAGAAGTCTCTCCCACATTGTGCCCTCTTTCCCAGCCACCCACAATTTCTCCCCCCTCCGACATCATCCCAGAAATATGCTCCCCACCCCCCTTAGCCGCATCCTTCTCAACACTCCCCTCCACATCTTGCCTTCTAAACGAGCTGCTCCTTTCCCTCCTCTTCACAACGATATTTTGTAATTTATCAATAAGGCTTTGTACAACGTCCTCCTCTCTTTTCTTAAACTCTTTATCCAATTCCTCTCCCAGCGCTTTCCCTCTACCAGAACTCCTTTCCACCACAGTCTTCACAGCTTTCCTTGGCGATGCCCTAAGCTCCTCACTATATTGAAGTTCCCCCTCTTCATAGGGTCCCTCCTCGCAGTCCTTCTCCCCATGCCCAAATATCCCACAACCGTAGCAAAAAATAGGAAGGCGCTCATATTTCACCTTGAACTCCACCCACCTGCCCTGAGCCATACGAACCCCTACCACCTTCTTCAGAGGTTTCCTAACATCATGTACAACCCTTATCCTAACCGCTCTTTCAATTTCTGGGGTCGATGATTCCTCCATTCCCACATATTATCCTAGTTGTGACCCCAGATATTTTATATTGGCTTCATTCGTTCTCCCCCTAAGAGGAAGGTCATAAACCCTAACCCACAAAGGCACATGAAAAAGTGGAGTATCCGTAAGCTTGCCTTCTCCGCTAGGTTCATTAAAACACCAAATAAATTTATCGAAATGCCAAGGTTGGCCCTCGATAACTTTCGATCTATCCATCTCATTCTCAAATTTAAACACAAAAATTCTTTCCTTCACATCCAAAACATTAGCCACAACAGTACCTTTTGATTGCCATACCTTAGCCATAGTGTCGATTGCCGCTTTGACGTTAATGGCCTTCATCGACCATATCCGTCCAATCAGAATAAAAGTCTCCTTTGAACTGCCTTGCTCGTCTTCCGCTTCCTATACATAATTATCATCGCTCGAATCTGTCTTGTAGTTTTGTGCCCTAGTTTCATCCTCCCTCATAATTGATTTGTTTTTTTGTGCTCTAATCTCACCTCCCCTCATGATTATTTTATGAAAACAAGAAAACTGTAACCCTAAAACTCCAAAAAACGAGGAAAGACAACTTCGCAGATGGTAACTGACAAAAGAAACAAAAAGAAAAGGAATCCCCAGCACCGAAAATGAGGAGAAACCGCCTCGAGATCAAGGAAGATCAGGAACGGCGTCCAGTTGGAACCCTCATAGGCAAACCCTTATTTCGGTTATATGGGCCGAAAATAAGGAAGAAAATATGTACCCTATTACTAACCTAACTCACGGTTTAAGTAGGTGAGAGGGAGATTATTTTTAGACCTAATTTTTCTACTCATTCTCTTGCCTCTTCTCATCAGTAAAAAAAAAAACATAAAAACCTAAATTTTTACAGAAAATTTTGGATCGATTCTAGCATAATCAAAGGGCATATCTCATATCGTCTTGGGTGCAACTGATAGGCGAATATCTGTTTTGATATTGTTCTTAGGCCGTATTTGCTAGGACCGAAGGTTAATTCTGAATCCTTTACTTTTGTTTATGTATTTTATTTTATGACTAGTGATCGTCTTCATTAAATTCAATATAATCCTTGAATATAAAGGGATTCATACAGATAAATCCCACAAGTGGTATCAGAGCGAAGGCCACGAATTTTAATTTTGATGATTTTCATAAAATTGTATGTAAACAATGAGGAATTTCGAAAAAAAAAAATTAGGGTTTTCGGCTGAATTTTTTTTGCCGAGAGAATTTTTTTTTTTCGGCCTGTTTTTGTTCGTTTTCTTTTGCTTGATGATTTATTTCCAATTTCTTTTTCATATCATTGTTTTAATCAGTTAAAATTATCATATGAAGAATTGATAGATTTTGATTTAATGCAGATTAAGTTAAAATGCAAATAGAATCGTCATGTCGATGATACAAGAACTTGTTTTTGCTATATAGTTTAGCATATAAGATTAATCATGTTTATTAATTCATTTGCTAAATCATGTTCTATTAGCAACTGTAAACATTTTTCTTCATCGATTTTTTATAATTAGGGCCTTTTGCCGCAAAAGAAAAAAAAAATGACGGCTTAATTTTTTTTAGGGTTTGCCGTAAGCTCAAAAGAAAAAAAAAATCCTGTTTTTTTTGCATTTTCAGAAATGCCGAGCCAAATTAAAAAAAAAGATTCTGTTTTTTGTTGTTGTTTTTTTTTTTTTTTTGCCGAAAAGAAAAAAAAAGGATTTTGGAAGGGCTGTTTTTTTTGGCCGTGAGCTAAGTTTTAAAAAAAAAAAATTTTTTTCTTGTTTTTCCTTTTTGCCGAGACCCAAAAAGAAGAAAAAAAGGTTTTTAATTTTGTTTTTTTGGCCAATTAGTTATTGTGAAACGGTTCACAATTAAAAGATACCGAATTATTTTAAAGCCGTTTAAAATTTTGACGGATTGAATTCATATTACAAGTTTAATATGGATGAAGAATGAAATTAATGTGATTAATTGAGGAATTGTCACTTAATTTGATTTAAATAGGTGGTTTGGATAAATTAATCAACATAATTAAGGAATTGTGTCATGTATGTTTAATTTATTTTTAGTTGATGCTTTTTAATTTGTTGAATGAATCGAATGAATGAATTTTATTTACGTATTTATTTTTGCAATCGGTTGTAAATTGTAATACTTAGTGCGACCTTAGTCTAATTATGTTTTCGTAATGAAGGAAACATGATTTTTTATGTAATTATGAGATCTCGAGTCTCCTTTATTTTTAGTTTTGGGTTTTGAAATTAGATTGTAATAAATAGGTTTATTATATAATTTTAATTATTGTAATTTCAAAGAAGACTAAAGATGGAGATTGGAGCTCACTCCCGCTACATGGATCAAGATGGAACATCAAGACAAGCTTCTCGGGTCCAAGAATGGATTCCAAACTTGTATTTAATGTTCATTTTGATAGGATAGGCCACACTAGGACTTTTACTGTTTTTACGTTTTCATTCTTATTGCTTTTCATTCACATGTTAGTTTATGCATCATATTCCGCCTAAAACCAAACCACCTACTACTAAAATGCATGAAAATTGACTCATATAGGTTGTATGGTAGTTTTCATGGACATACAGATGTCACAGACTTATTAAGCCATCACCTTAGTTTATTCATTCTCGCATGCTAGATATTAGTTCACTTAAAATGAATTAAAATAAAGATGATGGGATCTTCCTCTAAAACGGAAATTGAGATTAGTCTTTATAAGGGCGAACAACTATGAAACCCTTCTTCGTCGGTAGGCATAATATGACCCCTTCTACGTTGGGTAAGTAGTTGTGTTGACTTAGTTTACCTCAACATCATAGTCCGAAGAGTTTCTCGTGATTATGATGGACTAAAGATAGAATTTACAGAAATTTATCGACCAAGAATTCTAACGGTAGAATTAGCTAAAAGGTTAGCTTATCAATTTACAGAGAATTGAGTCTTGGAATCATTTATATAATTCTTGAGGGAGGTCAATCGTATAAATGTTTTGAGTCTTCGCGTTATAACAGTAGTTCATTAGACTTAAAAATATAAACGATGCACATGCTTATTATTTTTATTCTTCTTCTCGCAGTGTAGAACACGTTTATTTTGATAATACTGTTACAACTAAATGGCTGGAAATAACGCAATCCCAATGCCTAGTGCCACACTTGATCGCGCGTCCTGGCTGAAAATATTCATGGACCAGATGAATCAGTTCACACGTCTGAAAAATGACGGGTCCAACTTTGCGGACTGGGAGGCGGCACTACGGAATGCTGCCATTGCTGACGGTAAGCTCAAGTACTTAATTGAGCCAATACCGGTCAACCCAGGCCCAATGCAGGAGTCAACGAGTCACTCGCTTATAGTGACTTCGTTATGGAAGCGGGTGCGATAAAGAACGTACTCATCTTTGCAATGGAAACCAATTTGCAGAGACGTTTCATTGCCCAAAGTGCAAACAAGATTTTCACTACGCTCACTAACGAGTTCTCAAAAGCACCGAGAATCGTTACATATGAGCATACCTGTCGCTTCTTTGATGCGAAACTCTAGAAGGGCCAACCGGTTAGCCCACACATTCTTCACATGATTGAGAATGTCGAGAAGCTGGAGGCACTGAATTGTAAAATCAGTGAGAGCATTGTCATTGACCGAATGCTTCATTCTCTTCATGATGGTTTTGCCCTTTTCAGGGCGAACTATTACATGAATGACTTGAAAAAGAGTCCTCATGAGCTACACTCCCTTCTCGTACAGATCGAGAAGGATATGAAATTGAGTGGGAGCATGAAGCAAGATGTTCTCACGATTTCCAACAAGGGTAAAGGTAAGGGCAAGGCTCATGGCGACCTAGATGTAGGTAAGCCAAAGTTTAAGAAGCCAGGAAACGGTAAGAGTGCGCCTGGTGAGACTAGTGGCTCACAGGGCAAGGCAAAGAGCAAGGGCGGTGACATAGAGTGCCACCATTGTCACAAGACTGGACATTGGAGGAGGAACTGTCCCGTCTCACCGTGAGGACATCAAAGCAGCCGCGTCGTTCTGTTGGTATGTCATCTTATATTCATATGATTGAGATTAACCATGCAAGTTTAGGAACTTGGGTACTTGATACTTTGTTGTGGCTCTCATCTCTGTGTAATCATTTGTCGGGCCTAAAGAACATCATACCTCTCGAAAAAGGTGATGTGGACTGCGAGTCGGAATGGAGCACGAGTTGCTTCTGTCTCGAAGGGAACATATGTAATCCAACTCCCTAGTGGTTTTGAGTTATTTTTAAATAATCACACTATGTACCCATTTGTCTAAGAACATTATTTCTGTTTCCGTACTTGCTAAAGACGGTTTTGCATTTTCAATAAAGGATAATAGCTGTATTTTCTCTTTCAATGAAATGATTTATGGCAAAGCAGTTTCCATGAATGGAATTTATATCTTAGACCAAACCACAGAAGTATTACACGTGAATAATAAGAAAATAAAGGTTGGTGACAAAGATCAAACCTATCTATGGCATTGTCGAATGGGACACATAAATGAGAAACGCGTGAAGAAACTCGTCGATAATGGGACTATTCCCGCATTCGATTTTTCTACATATGGCACGTGTGAATCATGTATTATTGGCAAGATGACTCGAATTTCCTTCAAAGGTGTTGGAATGCGCGCTAGTGACCTATTAGGACTCATACATACTGATGTTTGTGGACCTATGTCAATTACCGCTAGAGATGGCTATAGATATTTTATCACTTTCACGGACGATTTGAGTAGATACGGATATGTCTACTTAATGATTTATAAAAGTGAGTCCTTTGAGAAATTCAAGGAATACCAGAACAGGGTACAGAACCTACTGAGTAGAAAGGTTAAAGCACTCCGTTCAGATCGGGGTGGCGAATATCTTTCAAATGAGTTTGATCAACACCTGAAAGACTGTGGAATCGTTTTGCAGTTAACTCCACCTGGAACACCTCAATTGAATGGTGTGTCCGAATGGAGAAATCGAACCTTACTTGATATGGTTCAATCCATGATGAGTCACACGGTAGTGCCTGATTCATTATGGGGTTTTGCTCTTTTGTCAGCTGCTCTTATACTTAATCGAAGTCCGTCTAAAGCTGTCGACAAGACTCCATATGAAATGTGGAAGGGAATGGTCCCTAACTTGTCCTTTATTCGGGTTTGGGGCTGCGAGGCTTATGTCAAGTGGAGACACGAGGATAATCTTGGCCCGCGATCGATCAAGACATACTTTATAGGTTATCCAAAAGGAACATTTGGTCATTACTTATATTCGCCTACCGAACATCGAGTTTTTGTTGCGGCTAGTGCGACGTTCTTAGAGAAATAATTTCTCGAGAACAAGACGAGTAATAGAACCTTCGAGCTGTCGGAGATTCCAGAACCAACAACCGAGGAACAGATGGAGGAAGTTGTTCCTCCAACTGATGATACGGTTAATATTCCTGAGGAACCTAGGAGGTCGGGTAGAGTCTCTCATCCTCCGGACAGATACATTGGTATAGTCGAGGAGAATGACGTTTTACTCCTAGAGAGTAATGAACCCGTTACCTATAAAGGTGCTATGACCTGTTCCGACTCAAAGCTATGGCTCGAAGCCATGCAATCCGAGATGGACTCCATGTATGAGAATGACGTATGGGATCTAGTTGATTTACCTAATAAGGTAAAACCTCTACAGTGCAAATGGCTTTGCAAAATAAAGCGTTCTGTAGACGCGCAACCAAATACCTATAAGGCACGACTTGTGGCAAAAGGTTTCACTCAAGTGCACGGATTGCATTATGATGAGATTTTTGCACCTGTGGTCATGCTACGTTCCATTCGGATAATCTTAGCGATAGCCGCATTTCATGATTATGAAATTTGGCAAATGGATGTGAAAACCGCCTTCTTAAACGGTTATTTGGAGGAAGAGTTGTACATGGTGCAACCCGAAGGTTTCATAGATCCTGAATATCCTAAGAAAGTATGCAAGCTTAAGCGTTCCATTTATGGACTTAAGCAAGTTTCTCGGAGTTGGAATCATCGTTTCGACCAGGTGATAAAAGAATATGGTTTCACTCGATCGGTCGAAGAACCATGCTTTTATATCAAGTTGAGTGGGAGCAAAATTGTATTCTTGATATTGTATGTCAATGACATACTCTTCATTAGGAATGACATTCCTCTCCTATCTTCGGTTAAAGAATAGTTGAAGAACCATTTCCAGATGAAAGATCTGGGTGAGGCACAGCGCATTTTGGGAATCCGTATCTACCGAGATAGATCACGACGGACGTTATCACTTAGTCAAGAGTCTTATTTGGATAAGATTCTTGAGAAGTTCAGCATGACCAACTCCAAGAAGGGGAACCTTTGACGACTGGGATGCAGTTGAGCAAGTCTCAGTCACCCACGACGCCTGAAGGGATTGAGCGCATGAGTCGTGTTCCTTATGCATCTGCAATAGGATCGATCATGTATACCATGATATGCACACGTCCAGCCGTGGCATATGCATTGAGTATGACGAGTCGATACCAAAAGACTCCAGGTGAAACACACTGGATAGCTGGAAAAAACATCCTCAAGTACCTACGGAGGACTAAGGATTGGGTATTGACTTATGGAGGCGATACTAAGCTATGCGCAATCGGTTACGCAGATGCTAGCTTCCAAACGGATCGAGATGATTCAAAATCTCAGTCCGGGTTCGTCTTCACTCTTAATGGTGCTTTGCGGTCACCGGGAAGAGTTCCAAACAGAGTGTTGTAGCAGATTCTACTACTGAATCCGAGTACTATACCGCTTCGGAAGCAGCAAAGGAAGCAATATGGATGCGTCAATTCTTACAAGGACTTACGATAGTTCCTAGTTCGAATGACCCGATCGCCATCTATTGTGACAATAGAGGTGCCATCTTCCAGGCTAAGGAGCCAAAGTCTAGCAACAAATCTAGACATGTACATCGGAAAGCTCATCTGATCCGTGATTACGTGGAGCAAGAGGAGATAGTGATAGACAAGATTGCGATGGATGATAACATCGCGGATCCTCTCACTAAACCGTTTAATTATGATAAGCATGTAGGGCACGTTAATTCCATGGGAATTAAACGCGTTCCTGAGTTGTAGTACTTGATTATGGATTTGATACATTATCTTTTTCATATACTATTTATAACTTCATCGTTTTATTATAATATTTTGTTTTTCATGTGGATTGTACTGACAACATTGAACGCCACAAAGTGAACTGAATTACATTATATTTGTTCTGGTCCGTAATCGCCGATGTGAGCCGATAACTCCGGCTATTATATTGTGCAATCGATTGATGGTGGGTTCAACGAGCCATAAGTCAAACGGTTGATGATCGATCACGATGCGAGATTATAACGATACCTCGTAGGACAACTTTTTGTGACAACGTAATGGAGTCCTAAATGTTTAAAAACATTCGGTGCAGGTCGTGGATAGGACATCCATTGTGTTCCTAGAGTCGATTCTTTTGACTATCGATCGTCTGTGAATCGGAGGCTAAGTAGATTTTTTTCTGGTCATTTCATACGTGCTTACATCTCAGATTCGAGTTGAAGAAAATATCTAACCCTTATCGTATAGTTATTTCTCAGGGCCACTCGAGGAGTTGTAACTGAAATGCATGGCCATGCTCGAATGTTGATTCGTTTATCAGTTAAGTTACTCTCTAGTCGGGAAAACCACTCTTGATACAGATCGCTTGTAAAATACGACCTTTGTGAATCCGGATTTGCAAATTGTTTTACATTGAGTGGGAGAAATTTTAGGATATGAGAATCGGTTATTGCACATACACTTGTGAGGACAAGTGGGAGTTTGTTGGAGCTTGTGTCCTCCACAAATTAGTGTGATAACATTTGTAAATCTCTTACAGGTTCACAAGGGTATACTTCGTATATTTAATCAGTTGATTAACGTTTACCTAATAACGGTTGGCTTGCTAGAAAGTTTGACGTTATTATCATACAGATGGCGGTGATCAACTGGTCCCTAAAAGTCACACCTATAGGATGTGTTTGAGAGATGTGATTATAGAAATATGATCACATTGATGCCTAATATGACTAAACAGTTAGTCAATGTGTTGATGAGACAATTATTTAATGAAGATTAAATAATATTAGTTGAGACGAATTAACTGTCAATTCGTAAATTGAATATAATAAGTTATATTTAATTAAATGTATGTAATGTTAGCTTGGACGAATTAATCTGTTAATTCGTAATTAAATGTAATCGGTTACATTTAATATCAACAAGATGAATGTGTCATAGTGGTAATAGTGAGGGTACACAAACCAAGAGGTCATGGGTTCGATCCTCACTAGATGATAATTTAACACATTTTATACATTTTTGGAATAACCAAAATAAGGAAATAATACTCCTTATTTCGGTTATATGGGCCGAAAATAAGGAAGAAAATATCTACCCTATTACTAACCTAATTCACGGTTTAAGTAGGTGAGAGGGAGAGTATTTTTAGACCTAATTTTTCTACTCATTCTCTTGCCTCTTCTCATCAGTAAAAAAAAAAAACACAAAAACCTAAATTTTTACAGAAAATTTTGGATCGATTCTAGCATAATCAAAGGGCATATCTCATATCGTCTTGGGTGCAACTGATAGGCGAATATCTATTTTGATATTGTTCTTAGACCGTATTTGCTAGGACCGAAGGTTAATTCTGAATCCGTTACTTTTGTTTATGTATTTTATTTTATGACTAGTGATCGTCTTCATTAAATTCGTTATAATCCTTGAATATAAAGGGATTCATACAGATAAATCCCACAGTCACTATATAAATGCTAAAACATGCTTAAATGTTTTAAATATAATGATGAATGTTTGTTTTTCCCACTATTTCATTATTTTATGTTGTTCTTTGTTATCGCTGCTATTCATTCATATATGATATCAATTCGATTGTAACACGAGTCTCCGCTAAACCACTATTACTTACGACAAATAGAATCTCTTTCTAAAATGAACCGTATCATAGGTTGTGGACTAGATCCATAGGAATCGTTCGATTCCATAGAACTCGATAGGAATCGTCCTATGCAAATATAAGATTAACACCTTAAATTCCTTACATACCTATGACTTCTTATGAAGAAATGTGAATAGAAGTAATGATTAGTCAAAATATGTTTTGATAATGTCTTCTATACATTAATGGTTCAAAAGCTTTATTGCTCAAACCAATCACTTGTCATCAAACACTTAAGTTGTTAAGCACATGACGATATAAAATTGGTAAATTAATTTGTTAGAAATTTTGATTAACTAAATACCACAATAGAGTTCATCCTTGTGAAGGATTAACTAGGAATTTATATGCAAATAAGTCTTCATCGAGTATAAATTCTTGAAATAAGTGGGAGCAATAAGAAGTATCTATCTTAATTGTTAAGGATAGAACTAGACTCGAAAGAGAAGGTGTTAGACACTAAAATAGAGACAAATTCCTAAATAAGTAAAGATCAAGGAAGTTGGTCGTGTGACACCAACATATTCCTTCTTGAATATGTATGACAATGACATAGCCTTCTTGCGAATTACCACGTCATGAGTATTTGATACAAAATTGTGAACAATGTTAGAAAATACCACATTTCATGATCATGAAATATGGCAAAAGGATGTCAAAAACCACCTTTCTAAATGGGTATTTAGAGGAGGATGTGTTCATAACACAATCCGAGAGTTTTTAAAATCCTTAGAATCCTAACATTGAATAATCGTACGGCGACTAACAAGAATAAATTTAGAAATTTACATGAATGGAACTAGGGTAGTTGTCATTTCTTTCATAGACATATAAGTGCTATAGTGTACTCATTGTATAAGACTCAAATTGGTGACCCCAATTATTTCTCGATTCTCGATTGAAATTGCATTTAGAGACTAGTTTTGACTAGTGTCCCAATCATCTGATTGGGAATCTCTTGGTATGTGTGCGAATCTTGTATTCAAAATAAGATTAATTCATGACTTCTTTCTAGAAAAGAATTATGAATAAAATAAGATATTCGCCCTATTTACACTTTGAAGTGTATGGTCGAATACAATTTCAATCAAAAAGAGTTATTACTTCTTCATCTCTTTTACCAACGAACTAGGTAGATACTTGATATCCGCTTAATGAGGTAAGAAGAAAATTCTTTGAATAAGTTCAAATGAATGTTTAAAAAGTATCAAAATCCACAGATTATAAATACAAAGTATTAGTACTTTGTTAAAATGGGGAACAATAAAGTAATGACTTTGATTTACACCAAAAAGAATGTGATATGGTATCACAAGTTCACTTTCATTACTACATGATTGTATTTTTACTATAAAATTGGAAGTAGTTTTCTATCACAATTTGTCTAGTATTTATTTATTCCACTAAAACAAAACATAGTTAAAGTAATCAAGTACAATTCATATATGATATGATTAGGCATGGTACCTAAGTTGTAGCTTGTTTCGAAAGAAAACATATGCTCTCTTCCTACATGATCATGAGAACAAAGGGTTTGTGGCTCGTGATACTGTCTATTAGAGAAAAGAGAATTATTTCTTATGGACAGAGTGGGAGAAAATGTTCAAGAGCCACAAATTGAGAATAAGAAGTAGGAAGACGTTCCTTCCTTCTTCGAAATCTAAGTGGACATGTGTCATGTTATTTTAGAAAATAACAAACCTGTAACTTATTATGATGCTTTATCTAGTTCCAACTCCGCAAAAGTCCGAAGCAAGCATAAATGTTTATTTAGCTTGCGGTTGGTTGGTGGCAAGGGTTTTGCATGCAACAACAATGTTTCATTGTATTCGGATATGATTTGATATAGTTGGATTTTGAAATCATCTTGCATGAGTTTTGTACATCGCAACTATCCTAAAGTAGGATGCGAACTTAAGAGGAAGTCTTAAGTAGATGTCAAAGAGTTGAATTGTATGTTTTGATCATGTGATAAACATTTCTTGAATTGTCGAATAGTTCTGTTTATACATGGAGTTTAGTGGGAGTAATGTGGTGTTATTAGTCTTATATGTAAGGGACATATTGATCATTGTGAATGATGAGAGACTTAGGAGAAGAATAATACATATTTAAGGTATCCAGACCTACAAAGATAATTCTGAGAGGATATTAGCGTTAAATGAATATTCTTATATTGATAAGAGTCTAGTCAAGTTCAAAGGTATTGAACATGTAGAAATTGAATCCACTTGCTTCCGCTGCGGGATTAATTCATTACGCTTAGATGTATCACCATTCTTAAATTTCGTATAGTTGAAGTATGACGAAAAGTTACAAATCAATTTTTTTGAGAAGAAGTCTCTATATAGCCATATAGTTCATTGGTTAGTACTCTTGGAGCACTAAAGATATGAATCTAAGCATTTAGAATTGAGATGGATTCATATGCAAGGAGTTACACAAAAACCATGTTCTAAACCCATAAGGATGGTTAGAGAACCATCTTGGCTATATTATTTAAGGAGCAAATCTGCTAGAAACGTTCTAGGCAATAGAACAATGAGGGATTAACAACGAAAATTGAGTACACTTGCAATAATGAGATATGCAAGTAGGAAGGGATGATATTAGGATCGGTTTTATGAATTGGAGGAACCATAGTAGTTCGTTCCAACAACCGAAGGTCCTATCTCTATACACTGTGAGGACAGTGGGAGCTATCCTAAGACAAGAGAGCCTATGTCTAGATTAGATTTAGACACGCACTCAAAAGTTTTATAATAAAGATTATACATAACCAAGGAAAAATGCATATAGCAAGGTTAGAGAAAGTGCAATGTGTTGCTGAGACTTACTAACCAAAAGCCTTTTCACAGGTTTAACATGATAAGTCAAGTCATTTTAATTGAGTTGAAATGTGCAACATATACAAAATAGATTATGGATTATAGATTATGTAGTATTTGATATTGTATCAATTTTACATATGTTATAATACATTCATCGTTTGAGTTTTATTAAAAACTCTTCTATTACTTTGTTACATCCAAATGGATTGTTGAGACAATATTGAACCCCATTAAAGTGAACTGGATTGACATAGTATTCGCCCCTAGTTGCTTATATGAGGTGACATCTCGAAGTGACTGGAGTGTGATGCGATTGATGACAAGTTCAAGAGCCATAAAGTCATAAGAGATGACTAGTCGATCACATAGACAGACTGTATGGGACACTCTGTCGGGCTTATGACCGCTTATAGAGTTCTGTAAATTTTTATAGCCTGGTCGTGGTGAGAGCTACTATAGTATTCTTATGAGTCGATTCTTTGACTAAAGACTGTTCGCCTAAGATGGCACAGTTTCAGAGTGACTTTAATTTATGTTCTACGACCTTCGTAATTGGGGTCAAATGGGCACATTTTGGGTTATAATGAGCTGTGGCTATTCGAAGGGAAGAGTGCAATAGGAATTGTCCATCCCTGTCAGGGTTATCTTATATCTCAAGGCCACTCGAGGAGTAATGAACTGGAAATGCGTGGCCACGCTCGGAAGGCATCTACGGTAGATAATTCCGGTCAGACAGTTATTCTCCAGATCGAGGAAACCACTTATGATATGATCAAATGTAAGTACGACCTGCCAGACACCTTACATTGAGTGAGAGATAATAATAGGACAAGAGAATTGGTGACGCACACTTGTCGCGGACAAGTGGGAGATTGTTGGAGTATGTGTCCTCGACAATAATGCGATCACATGTTTAAATCTCATATTAAAAATGCTGAGGGAAAATGATATTTTTTTTTCAACTGATCCACATTAATTGGTAATGATTGGCCGACTAGAGTTTGACATTACTGCCGTATGACAGCGGT
Source organism: Silene latifolia (assembly GCF_048544455.1). NCBI lineage: Eukaryota > Viridiplantae > Streptophyta > Magnoliopsida > Caryophyllales > Caryophyllaceae > Silene > Silene latifolia. The sequence goes on along the minus strand of NC_133538.1, from coordinate 294,650,597 downwards.
GATCAGTTGATTTGTGAACCCCCGCGGTTATACAAAAACATACACATATAATTAGCAGCGGAAAATACGTAAGTTATTAAAACTTCAATGCATGGCCGCGGAGTTCACTGAAAACATTTGAAAACTAGACCTAATTACTAAATTTACAAAATAAATACATAATACAAACTGAAATATACAAGGGATCTCAGATCCCTACAAATTTCCAAAAATGCAATAACGAACGATAATCAAAAGGGTATATCGTTGCCTCGGCAACGCTCGCTAGCCACTCGTCCTGTAACCCCTAGCATATACCACCAACCTGTCATCTGTCATTCATAAAAATGAATGCCACAGTCAGTGGGGAGTAACTCAGCTGTCCTCCAACCACATTACAATGTAATAACATAAGTACAATACAAAATCTATCAGTTTATCAAACATACAACATAGAAAAGGAAATAAGATAAATAAATCATGTGATAATGGAACTTACGCAACCAAAACGTGTCCCACTTTACTACGACCAAACACGGCATCGTAGTAAAGGAAGCAACGCCTGACCAAAGACGACATAGTGGACGGGTCCCAAAATACTAATGCAATCAACCATAAATAATAAGCAACGATATCCCGGTAGGACGGCTAAATAACATCACGCTCTCGGGATACAACATATACCCCTGCAATCATCGGACTACAACACATAGCCGATATAAGCAGTCCTAGCTTAAGTAAAGTTTCGGCCTTTCGGTAACCCGACACTATACTCTCGGAATACAACACGTATCCGATTCATCGGTTACGGTAACTTCCCGTAACCCCGAGACTCGTAACCGGGCTACAACACATAACCACGGCCGAGTAACTTCAATCCGGTCGCCTAGTCCACGACACATGTGTTGGAATATGTGTCCTCCGACAATAATGCGATCACGACTGTTGATCATGATGATCACATGTTTAAGTCTCATTAAAATGAATACAATTGGGAAGTAATTTTGTTACTCGTCAACCGGTCAACATATATCGGTAATGATTGGTGACTAGAGTTTGACATTACTTTGTCGTGTGACGGTGGTGATCGATTGACCCCTAGGTCATACCTAAAGGGCAATACTCTTAATTGATTATTTAATTAATCGTATAATGTTACGAGTTAATTAAATTACTTGAAAATTGACGGACGATTTTGGAAGTAAAATTTACGTATCATATTGAAATGTGATTAAATAAGGTACGGTCTGAGTAATTGAATTGTATCATTACTCGGATGAAATAATTGTTTAATGTAGCAATTAAATTGAATGAATTGTTATAAATGCAATCAGTTGTGATTTATAATTGGTAAAATATTTTGGTACTAGTAATTATGATATTACTAAAGTCGATTTTGTATGTGACGTATTTTTATTAATACGTTGATTTTTAATAAGTTAAAAATTACATAACAAATATATGTGACATGTGACATGTAACATATAGACAATTGACAAAAATAATATGGACACCATATTATGTAAAGGGCCGAAAAATTAGAAGGTTTTTAGCTAATTATAAGTTGTTTGTGATTAGTGGAAAACACAATGATTAAAAAGCAACCTAGCCATGCAAGCCTATTGTTCCTTGTGAAGAACAATTTCTCCATGCATTGGCTCACCCTAAAGCTCCTCTTACACGGTTTTGGGAAGCAAAATGTGATCATTGTTTTTCTTATAATTTTACCTAATAACACTAAAATGTTTTAGTGGGCATTCATTCTAATTCACTCATCCAAAATTAGAGTTTTAGAGAGAAATAAAATCCTCCCTTTTATCTCTCTAAAAACCGAAATAATATAAGAGTTTATAAATATTTTGGTTCCATTTTTCTACCTTGATTAATATTATAACTAGTATTTGTAATATTAATTTAATTAAGAGAAGCCTTGGGTATAAAGCATAGGGAGAGATCTTACACTTAGATCTTTGTTCTTCCATTGGAATAGCTCAAGAACAAGAAGAGATAGGTGATCTCTCTTGTGCCCTAATAGCCGAAATCCATTTTGTAAGGACATGATTTCTCCTCTATTTATATCATTGTTTGCATGCATAAGATCCGTTTTAATTTTATGACAAATTATTTAGACATATAAGAGTATGTTAACATGTATATGAATCTACATTTCCTTCAATCGGTATCAAGAGCCACGGTTGTTTGCATGCAAATTGGTTAAAAGTTTTTCCGAGTTATATGAATAACAAATAAAACTTGTAAAATTTGTGTTATTATGATATATCACGAAATAAATACATGCATGTTAATATTTCTGGTCCTAAAATGTTTTAGGATATTTTGGTTAATTTTTCGGATTTTTATTGTTCATAATTTACAATAATGGCATTTAAATGTGATTTTATGAATAAAAATGTCATTTTTGGTCGAAAATTAGCTATACTTCGAATTTTAAGTTGATCTTTGGATATGTTATCACATATATTATTTTGAGATAACCTGTAATTTTTCATAATTTTTGCACTTGTTATGCTCGAAAAATGAATTTTTCATTATTAAATATGGATTTAAGAGAAAAATAGGTTAATATGAGTTAAATTTCGAATCTGGTCATAGAAAATTTATATGTTGTCACATGCAATTTTACAAGATGTATGTAAAATAATTGGCTATAAAGAAGTCTTTTTGCATGATTTATGAATTTTTGAAGAAAAATAGCATAAATAGTGACATTATTAGTGGAAAATTAATAAAATATAATCTATGACTTAGGAAAAACGTCAAATGTTGCATTTTATTATATTTTTTCAGATCTAAAATTGAAAAGTTAATGAAAATATTTTTTCCATGTTTTTATGATTATTTTATTAAAATCGATAAACCGCAACATTGTTTTTCCGGAGAAAATTTCGAAATTTTTTAACCTAAAATTTTGAACATTATGAGTGTCATGGAATATTTCCAGAATGTTCATGAATTTAAATTTCAAATTTTGAATTTATTTGAAATTTTTGGTTTTATTTGAAGTTTAATAGCTTATTTTTGTAAATTTTGGTCCATTTATGAACAATTTTGTAAATAAAAGTTAATTATGGTCAAAATTATTAGTGAAGACTATATTTTGAGTCCTAAGAGGTTAGGGTAATTAACTTATGCATAAATATGAGTTTATGTATTTTTGTGATTATAAAATGTTGAAATCACGCAAATCCGTAAAAACCGAGTAATATACGATATTGGCTAATTAAAAGGCGATTTAGCATAAAATTGAGCATGTTCATACATATTATAATGCTGCATTTTTCTTTATGATTGTCATAATTTTAATTTATGTAATTTTGAATTATGTATTTTACTTAGTATGGCCTTAGTTTTAATTGGTATTTCCCGAAATGTATGGGAATATCGATTCGGTTGTAATTTTTATTGTGATCTCGTATCACCGTTTTGTAATTTAATAGATTTATTTTATTTTAGTTACAAATGTATAATAGGAAATTATGTAATTTATTATGTAATTTTATTCATTCCGGAGTTCCAAAAGACGGATTACTTCAAGAATGGCGATACATAAAGACGGTGTTACCTCGAGATGCGTGCCACAACCGAAGTTCAAGGGACCAATGGAGTTGGTTTCCGAATATGTAATAGATTAATAGTTTTTCTATTTTTAGGAAGGCCATACTAGGATTTATTTATTTTATGCTTGCATTTTATTTTATGTCACATGCATCGCTAAATCGCCATAACTAAACATGCATTGTCTTATTTTATCGAGTTTATCGACCGTGTCAATTCGAATTATCGTAGTTCACCGCTTTAGTTCACTTAAAACGTGATAGATAATAAATTGACATGACCTCTCGCTAAAACAATTAATTGAGACATAGCCTTACCAAATAGTAGAAACCATGAAAACCTATTTCGCGAGGGAGTGCGCTCGGCCCCACCGGGGTACAAACCTTGTTACGTAGGGGAAGTGGGTGATGAATGTTAATCCACCGAATTCATGTTGATGAGGGATGTATCGGCCCCACCGTGCCCAAGTTAATGTGGGTTTGGATCATGGACACATTTATTCGAAATTTGGATTGAACTCAACAAAAGTATTTGATAAGGGATGTATCGGCCCCACCGTGCCCTTGTCGATGTGTTTTGGGCTATAGATAATAGTTAATGTAATATTATCGACCAAGAGTTCTAAAAGTAGAATCGATTAAACGTTAATCCACCGAGTTATATTGATAAAGGATGTATCTGCCCCACCGTGCCTAAGTCGATATGAATTTGGGTCTTGGAATCATTTATCTAGTTGGGTAGAGGTCACTAGAAAAATGCGTAAAACTTGTTTAAATCATACATTTTTACGAGTATAATTAAAACGACATTTGTTTTACTCCTTATATTTTGTTTTGTAGACCACTTCTTTTTCATAACAAATGGCAACATCAACACCCACTCCTAATGCTACACCACTCGCTACTTCGTCTTGGCTCCGATCCTTCATGGATCGATGTAAACTTGAAAAGAATGGGTCAAATTTCTCCGAATGGGATGCCCAACTCAAATTAGCAGCCGAAGGTGACGACAAGCTTCGTTACCTTACCGAGGCCTCTCCACCCGAACCCTCCACTAGGTCCACCGCGGCCACGAGGGAAGCCTATGAGACTTA